>NC_091959.1:21541224-21636572 GCF_031021105.1 Erythrolamprus reginae | reverse complement strand
CCTTATTTCAAAACTAATCACACATACAAACAAACATACCATGCATAAATTGTAAAGGCCTAGGGGGAAAGAGTATCTCAGTTTCCCCATGCCTGATGGCAGAGGTGGGTTTTAAGGAGCTTACAAAAGGCGAGGAGGGTGGGGGCAATTCTAATCTCTGGGGGGAATTTTGTTCCAGAGGGCTGGGGCCGCCACAGAGAAGGCTCTTCCCCTGGGCCCCGCCAAATGACATTGTTTAGTTGACGGGAGCCGGAGAAGGCCCACTCCGTGGGACCTAACTGGTCACTGGGATTCGTGCAGCAGAAGGCGGTCCCTGAGATAATCTGGTCCGGTGCCATGGAGGGCTTTATAGGTCATAACCAACACTTTGAATTGTGACCTGAAACTGATCGGCAACCAATGCAGACTGTGGAGTGTTGGTGTTATATGGGCATTTTTGGGAAAGCCCATGATTGTTCTCACAGCTGCATTCTGCACGATCTGAAGTTTATATATATTGTAGATACATATTGTCCAAGAAACAGGTATAAAATGTTCAGCCTGCATTATCGCTGACTTCCCTTATGTTAAGGTTCCAGGTAGCACCCAACTAAATCACCAACGTCTGGACCAGCTTGATACGTCACATGTTTCTTTTGCATTTCTCATGACAAAGAGTCTTTTGGTAAAGCATATCGTGAATAATTTGCCTTACCCAATAATCTGGTAGAGAATTTTGAAAAGTTATTTGTCCCCCTCTATTATTAACTCAGAGCCAATTTGGTGTAGTGATTAAGGAACCAAGCTGGCAACTGGGAAACTGAGTTTTGGTTGAACCTTGGACACAAAACCAGCTGGGTAGACCAGTCCCTCTTTGTCAGCTCTAGGAAAGATGCAATAGCAAACTACTTTTGAAAAAGCTTTCTAAATAAACTGAAGAATGTAAGAAAACAAAAATATTAACAAAGCAGATGATACATTCAGCTGAGTTGTTAACCTCATCCTACGTAGCTTCTTCTCCAGTAATATCACTCTACTAACCAAAGCATACAAAACTTTCGCCAGACCAATCCTTGAGTACAGCTCATCTGTCTGGAATTCACACCACATTTCAGACATAAATACATTAGAAACATCCAGAAATACTTTATGAGAAGAGCTCTCCACTTCTCTATTTGCAGCAGAATACCCTACGCAAACAGACTTGAAATACTAGGCTTAGAAAGCTTAGAACTACATCACCTTAAACATGACCTAAGCATAGCCCGTAAAATCTTCTGCTCCATCATTTCTGTCAACGAATACTTGAGCTTCAACCACAACAACACACAAACCCATAACAGATACAAACTCAAAGTAAACCGCTCCAAACTCGACTGTAGAAAATATGATTTCAGCAACTGAGTTGTTAATACATGGAACACACTACTGGACTGTTGTTTCATCACCCCCCACCCCAAACTTTACCCTTAGACTATCCACTGTTGACCTCACCCAATTCCTTAAAGGTCAGTAAGGGGTGTGTATAAGTGCACCAGTGTACTTACCATACCTGTTCTAGGTTTCTCTCTCATTCGTACCAATATCATATACACTATATAAACAGTGTTATTTCTTTGGATACTACCAATATATACTTGACAAAAATAAATAAAATAAAATAAACTTGGCTCATCTAAAAACAAACTAAGCAGGAAGTGACTTATATTGAGAATTTTTTTAAAAAATCAGAAAGAAGGCCACAGTCAACTGCTTCCAACATTATTTTCCAGAAAACAACCTGAACTCAAATGAGGGGCCTCCATTTTTTACTAATAGTAACATAAAATTGCTGATATTTTCAGAAGCGTTCCTATTTTTCCCCCTATTTAGTGCTGTCCTCACCCAGAAAGGATGATTGGATCATACAGCAGTAAGCCAGTGAAAACGTTCAGGTCCCCCCTTAATGTCAGTCCTTCCGAATGGCACTGAGTAGATATTCAACCTTCTGCCTGTCAGATCTTATTACAGTGATGAAATAATCTGATTAGGGAAACTGGGAATTATGAAGGTTCATTCCCCATCCTTATTTTCATATCACAGCTAGAACAAACTACATCAGTGGTCATGAAAGCATGTTTCAAGGGGTTAATTCAAATCTCTAAGATTTGTCTTTCTTGAAAATAAAAATTTCATCTTTTCAGTCCTTTATAATTCAGTGTATGGCTGCCTTCCATGTCCCTCTGGTATTGAAGACACATTTGAGGAGATTTGCATAATTCCAGACGGGTGGGATTCAGCCGGCTCAGCCTGGTTCAGGTGAACTGGGTGTTAATTTTATATCTGATTCACCCAGTGAAGGGCTGCAAAATGTTTTACTACCACACTGTGGGTGTGGCTTATTTTGTGGGTGTGGCTTGCCCGCCATGCGACCAGGTAGGAGTGGCACAGAGGTTAGAGTGCAATACTGCAAGCCACTTCTGCTGATCACCAGCTGCCAGCAGTTTGGCAGATTGAATCTCACCAGGCTCCAGGTTGACTCAGCCTTCCATCCTCCTGAGGTGGGTAAAATGAGGAGCCAGTTTTCCTCTAAAACAGAGGTGTCCAACTCGAAGCCTGGGGGGCAGATCTGGATAACAGAGTGCTTAGATTTGGCCCATGGGGCCACCCTGAAAACAGTGAAGGACTGCCCCAGGGTGCCTCTGCCGGCAAAAGCAGAGCTCACGAGGGCTGCCTGCGCCCAGCTCTGTTTTCACTGGGAAAGGGTTGCAGGAGGTGGAAAGAGGGAGCCCAGTAGCCTGATTTTGCTGGCAGAGTGCTCGGGCCGCCAACAGAAGTGATGTCATGCTGGCCACACAGACACCCCTGGCCATGGCCCCCAGTCCACCTCAAGGTCAAACATAACCCTGATGTGGCAGTCAATGAAATCTACTTAGACATCTCTGCTCTGTGTAAAAAAAAAAACCTGCATGGGGGCAATGGGGGGGGGGGGAGGGAACCCATTCCTGTCCAAAAATCTATATCAATTGCATGCAGAAGTCTACAAGTTGAAATCCCTGTAAGGATATGTCTGTCTGATGAGATCAAACCCTTCCCTGGTACAAGCTGATAAAGGAGCTGACCTTGTAGCCTAGAGGCTAAGGCCACTGTCTTACAAGGCAGAGGCCCAGGTTCAAATCCCAGTTAAGGGTATGGCTACCTGATGAGAGCAAATAAGCTCAAAATAGATCTATAGTAGTCTCCCTTCCTTTTCATTATCAGCAAAATATGTTACACACACACACATGTATATAACATACATGTGTGTATATAACATGTGTGTATATAACACACATGTATATAACACACCCACACATGTATATAACATATTTTTCTGAATTGAAAACTAAGGGCACTCCTCTCTCTCTCTCTCTCTCTCTCTCTCTCTATCTATCTATCTACACACACATATAGATACATACACATGCATACATATATGATACCCTGAATATTCTTTTTGTGTGGCATTTCACCAGTGCTCATGACACACTCTGTGTGCACCAGCAAAGAACCGTGCAAAAGGATCTTTATGAGAAGAAGCCTGAGCTGTTCCATCAAAGCACATCTATGCATCAGTGATAGTTTAGATGATCAAAGACACCGAAAGCTGGGGCTGATTTCCCCCTACTCCCTGTGTCCCCCCACCCTCGAATTAACATTAGAAATCCCCCTAAGACTACTTATATTATTTATCATGGTTTAAGACAGAACAGCTCCAGTTATCTCATAATTCAGGGTGAGTAGAGGAAGGGCAGACAAGACGCATGAAAAAAGAATGGATTAGAACATAGAAAATTCTTGTCTATTGCAGAGCATCCATTAATCACTGAATTAAAAAAAATCTTAAACACTGACCGCCGTCTAGGGGCTTGCTAGTAGTCTGCACAAACACTTGCGACCAACACAGAGCCTGTGCCTCTGCATCAACAGAAAAAAAAACCATATAACTTTTCCCTTGTACAAGCTGAGAGGAGAACCTGTGGTCTAGAAGTTAAAGCTACTGCATTACAGGCAGACTCCCCGGGTTCAAATCATGGTAAAGGTATGGGTAGCTGATGAGAGCAAAATAGCTTGAAATAGATCTATACTAGTCTCCCTTCCTTTTCATTATCAGCAAAAATGTTACATATACATATACATAAATGCATTGTTATCCTTCAGTCTCGAAAGACCATGGTATCATGAACTGGATTCCCCAGAGCACGAAGCCTGGGTAGATTATTTATTTTTTATTTTATTTTATTTATTCGATTTTTATGCCGCCCTTCTCCTTAGACTCAGGGCGGCTTACAACATGTTAGCAATAGCACTTTTTAGCAGAGCCAGCCTATTGCCCCCACAATCCAGGTCTTCATTTTACCCACCTCGGAAGGATGGAAGGCTGAGTCAACCTTGAGCCGGTGATGAGATTTGAACCGCTACCCTTCAGATCTACAGTCAGCTTCAGTGGCCTGCAGTACAGCACTCTACCTGCTGCGCCACCCCGGCTCTTAGATTAGTATGGAGAATAGACTGTTACCCAAGCAGCAGATCCCGCCTCTCCATGTCTCTGAAATATTCCAATGGAATGGAAAAGGCCAATACAATTGGTTCTAGTTATGTTGCAGGAGTTATCAGAACGTGGCTATACACGGTCTCGAACTGCTTCCGGGAGTCCGGCTCGGGATTATTCCTCAAGGTTTACTCCTGAAGCCTTTTCCAATGATGGATATATCCACAAGGCAGTGGAGGTTTTCAGTCAGTTTTCCTTCTCCTAGTGGTTGACCAGGGCAGCTTTCATGTCTTGCCATTCTCTTAGCGTACCACATAGTTTGCAGAGACCAGCTTCATGACCATTGACCTATTCTAGTAGGTTTCATCCACTCAGTCCACCGGAATCTGTCTTCACATGCTCGGGATAGCCACCCCGAGTCTACGGAGAGGGGCGGAAATACAAAATAAATAAATGAATGAATGAATGAATGAATGAATAAATAAATAAATAAATAAGTCTCTATCTCGCCGAAGGTCAATGACCTATCAGCTACTCTCAGCCTGGTTTGTCCAGCCTGTCGAAGCTGTTGCCCGGGTGTGTGGCCACTGCGCATGCTACAGCTACTAGGAGCCACGGGTGCGGACCACGGGTGGGGACCAAAGGTGAACGAGCTGCCTTAAAAGCTGCCCTAAATGAGCTGCTGTAAAAGGACACAACATGCTCCTACACCAGAGGTGCTATCCCTCCCTGAGCACCCCATACACCACATACATACATACATACATACATACATACATACATACATACATACGTACATACATACCCCTTCCCATAGTGAGGTTTGCTTGGAGTATTCTCAAAGCAGCTTTCAGTGAAGCACTTCCAAAAATCTTCTAATCATTGACATAACAGGATTGTCACTATTTGCATGCATGGGCATTAAAAGATGACAACAATCAGAAATGTTGAAAAATGTGACTCAGCTCTTCTCCTGGGTCATTTGTTCTAAAAGCTTAATGTTCCCCATGAGTGTTTGCCATTAGCAGCTGAAGAAGAAGAAGAAGAAGAAGAAGAAGAAGAAGAAGAAGAAGAAGAGGAGGAGGAGGAGGAGGAGGAGGAGGAGGAGGAGGAGGAGGAGGAGGAGGAAGAAGAAGAAAACAAAATTAGGGAGCATGGATGGCATAAAGAATTGGCCCAAAACATTTCAACACAGATTAGATTAGGATTAGGAATAGGATTAATATAGATTAGATTAGATTAATAGAGTTGGAAGGGACTTTGTAGGTCATCTAGTCCAACCTGACAAATGGCAATTGAAAGCCTCCAGTGATGAAGCTTCCACAACTTCTGAAGGCCAAGCTGTTTCATTATCCTTATTTCCAAGTTGAATCTGTCCTTGATCAGTTTCCATCCATTAATCCTTGTCTGGCCTTCTGGTGCCTTGGAAAATAGCTCGACCCCCTCCTCTCTGTGGTAGCCCCTCAAATATTGGAACGCTGGTCTCATGTCTCCCCTGGTCCTTCTCTTCACTAGGCAAGATTTTTCTCCAAGATCCCCTAGCCCAATGATGGCGAACCTTTTTTTTTTCTCAGGTGCCAAAAGAGTATGGGCTCATACTCTCATGCATGCACGAGTGCCCACACCCATAATCCAATGCCTGGGGAGGGCGAAAACAGCTTCCTCTGCCCCCAGGAGGCCCTCTGGAGGCTGGAAACAGTCTGTTTCCCAACTTCTGGTGGACCTAGTAGACTCGTGTTTTGCCCTCCCCAGGCTCCAAAGGCTTCCCTGGAGCCGAGGGAGGAAAAAAACACCCTCCCCATCCCATTGGAGGCTCTGTGGAAGCCAAAAACGCACTCCTAGAGCCTCTGTGTGAGCCAAAAATCAGTTGGCTGGCACACACATGCCTGTTGGAGCTGAGCTAGGGCAACAGCTCGTGTGTCAGCAGATATGGCTCCGCGTGCCACCTGTGGCACCCGTGCCATAGGTTTGCCATCACTGTCCTAGCCTCTACCCTTGGCCTTTTCTTCAAGCCTCTACCCATGGCCTTTTCTTCAAGCCTCTACCCTTGGCCTTTTCTTCAAGCCTCTACCCTTGGCCTTTTCTTCCCTACAGTCAAGTACAGCTAGTCTTGCAACACTTCATTTAGTGACTGTTCAAAGTTACAACAGCACTGGTGGCTTACAAAACCTGGGTCAATGCTATGAATTCATATTTTTAAATTGCAGGGGGAAACAGCCTGCTGTAATAACTTGCAAAGGAGCAAGTGATGGATGAAATATTTTCTTTGTGGATGAGGGAAAGGTAAAAAAAACAAAAAAGGAATGCTGATGACCAATGCAGGTAGTTGTCTCACAGACAAAACACCTTTGGGCTTGAGATTACTTCCAGCTGTAAATCACATGGGGTGCTCTTCCAATTACAGTGAGTTATCCATGAAGTTGCAATAGAAGCCAGCTTTCTGATGATGTATCCTGGATCAGGTTTAACCTTTGGGCTAAGCAAACAGGTTGCAGTTCTGCTGATCTATTTCAACTTGAGCATTCTTCTCTTTGAATGTTTTGAAGCCTGCATCTCTTACAGTTGAGCACATCACTTGATAAAAGATTGAGAATCTAGCACGCTTGCATTTTCCTATTGAATAAGTGTGCAGGGGGCAAACCACAGTCTATTTTCCAGTCTTTATCACTTTAATATGCATTCACATGCACACACACACACAAAACATTGGGCTCTGCTCTGATCCTGCATAAAATCTATTTAATAAGTTTTTTTTTTTAAAAAAAGGGATCTTGAATTATATTTATATAAACATTTCTTAGCATTTTTTTTAGCATAATTGGAGATTTTAGATTCGTTTATCTAGTTTTAATTAATTGGATTTAACCACTTTCCTTTTATATGTTGTAAGCCACCCCAAGTCCTCGGAGAGGGGTGGCGTATAAATCCAATAAATAAATAAATAAATTTCCAAACTTATTGTGGTGATATAGTTTGCAGTTTCCAACAGCAGAAAACCAGATCTGGCTATTTACAATACAATAAAATTATCCTCCTGTCATATGAAATTTGTTCAATCATGTAACGCAATGTTTCCCAACCTTGGCAACTTGAAGATATTTGGACTTCAACTCCCAGAATTCCCCAGCCAGCGAATGCTGGCTGGGGAATTCTGGGAGTTGAAGTCCAGATATCTTCAAGTTGCCAAGGTTGGGAAACACTGATGTAACGGAACAAGGAAACACACACAGATCCCAGCCCTCTACTCTTAAAAGTATTCAGTCTGTTTTATGTAATGCAAGCCATCCTTATAGTTTGTACATAATTAGGAATTACAGTTTGATTAAGGCAATATGGACCCATTAATCATGATTGAGCTGTAATCTGAACATTGATTAATAAATTGATTAATTTGGCAAAAGCTCCTTATGAGAGAATTGCTATTTCTAGAGGAAGGAATACCTAATTATTTTGTGTGGGGTTTTTTTTTAGCAGCAGGTGTAGATCTCATCATTTGCGAAAAGACATTTCTTAATTACTTAAGAGACATACATTAATTATATTTAATACTGAACCTGATTAAGCATAGGAAGCACCATTGGGTAAAGCACCACTGGTCTAATTCAGAATTGTCTGCTCTCTCCGTGACTTCCCCAGTTTCAATTTTTTACAACGTTCTCCTAATGAAGCTTGAACTGTGAACCTTTCACATAAAAAAGAGATGATTCTATTTTTGCTAGGATGAAGTCACTGCCTCGGCTATCAGTTACAGGGACTATGATCATACAGCAAAAAAGATAAAAGTAAATGTTTCTCGGTGAGTCATGTCCGACTCCGGGGCAGGATGCTCATCTCTGTATCTTAGAAGAGGGAGTCAGTATTGTCTGAAAACAATTTCCTTGGTCATCTGATCAACTTGGCTAAATACCAAGGCACACAGAATTTATTCATTCATTCATTCATTCATTCATTCATTCATTCATTCATTCATCCATCCATCCATGTATGTATGTATGTATGCATGTATATATGTATTCATTGATTCATTGATTCATTGATTCATTGATTCATTGATTCATTGATTCATTGATTCATTGATTCATTGATTCATTCATTCATTCATTCATTCATTCAATTTTTATGCCGCCCTCCTCCTTAGACTCAGGGCGACTTACAACATGTTAACAATAGCATTTTTTAAACAGAGCTAGGGTATTGCCCCCACAATCCGGGTCCTCATTTTACCCACCTCGGAAGGGTGGAAGGCTGAGTCAACCTTGAGCCGGTCATGAGATTTGAACCGCTGACCTTCAGATCTACAAGTCAGCTTCAGTGGCCTGCAGTACAGCACTCTACCTGCTACGCCACCCCGGAATGCTGGTACCATCCCACTAAAATGGTACCTAATAATCTACTTGCATTTGCATTCTTTCCAACTAGGAAGTGGGCAGGAGCTGAGGCAAGCAACGGGAACTCATCCCATTGCACAAAGCTCCAGTCTCAAACCCAAGTTGTCAGGTTTGCAGCTGAACAAGCTCAGTATCATTGTGTCCTATAATACAGCACAGCGAACCAAATTAGATCATCTGTTTCCCCAAAAATAAACACCATTGAGAAAAAAACCCAAGGGCTTTTGAGTGCATGGCAATAAGGCTAAGTGCTTATTTCGGGGTTCAAAAATACTGTATATATATGATAGGCTCTAATTTTCAGAGAAACAGGGTAATGCAGCTTTTGCTCTAGAGTTCTTCAGAAACTTCATAATCCCCTTTTTATATAATCAAATATGTTGCTTGCCACAGTACTAGCACTAGCACTAAGCCCTATATACACAGTGCTCCAGCATTCTTTAAGTGGTTTACAGAGTCAGCCTATTGCCTGTAACAATTGGGCCCTTATTTTACCCACCTCAGAAGGATGGAAGGCTGAGTCAACCTTGAGCCTGGTGAGATTTGAACTGCCAAAGTGCAGTGGGCAGAACAGGTTTTCAATACTGCCTTATAACCACTGTGCACCATGGAGGATGGATGGATGGATAGATGGGAGGGGGAGGGAGGGAAGGAAGGAAGGAAGGAAGGAATAGCTCTTAGATTTCTATACCACTTCATAGTGCTTTTACAGCCCTCTCTAAATGGTGTAGAGTCAGCCTATTGCCCACAACAATTTGGGTTCCCATTTTACCCACCATGGAAGGATAGAAGGCTGAGTCAATCTTGAGCTGGTGAGATCTGAACTGCCAAAATGCAGTGGGCAGAGCTACCTTTCAATACTGCCTTCTATCTACTGTGCACTGTGGAGATGGATGGATGGATGGGAAGAAGGGAGGGACGGAGGGATGGAAGGAAGGAAGGACGGAAAAGGAATGATACTTAGATTTATATGCCTGTTCACAGTGGATATTGTCCACAACAATCTGGGTCCTTGAGCCATTTGGGATCAAATTCCTGGCAGTGGGTAGAGCTAGCTTTCAAGGTTGACTCAGCCTTCCATCTTTCCAAGGTCAGTAAAATGAGGACCCGGATTGTTGGGGTCAATATGGTTACTCTCTGTAAACCTCTTAGAGAGGCCTGTAAAGCACTGTGAAGTGGTATATAAATCTAAATGCTATTGTTATTTCAATACTAACTTCTAACCACTGTGCACCAGGGAAGGAAGGAAGGAAGGAATTAAGGAAGGAAGGAAGGAAGGAAGGAAGGACACTTAGACATATATGCCTCCTCACAGTGCTTTATAATCTTCTCTAAGCAGTTTAGAATCAACATATTGCCCACAACAATCTGGGTCATCAGATTTTACTGAACTCAGAAGGACGGAAGGATGAGTACAAATACAATAAACCAAAATAGTCTTGTAAAAGCCAAACCTGCTCTTTCCCTCTCATTCTGTTCGCATACCCTTTTTTTAAGCACAACCAACAACATTGATGCCCCTTAAAAGGACCAGGCAAGGATGAGAGGCTCAACATTAATGTTCTCCAGGGAAGGCTCTGAGAAGTTCATTTAAGCCACCACTTAAAACTCTAATTAGCTTTCCAAACAAATACTGAGACAACCACATTTAAGAAGAAAACAGATTCAGGAAGAAAATGTTTCTTTGGCCCTTTTTTGCTCCTTTTTCACACACCCTGATCTTTCTTTGAATAAGGCAAGTTGAGGGTAAATTTCTCTTCAGGTTTTGGCTTGATGAATTGTTGAGCAAAGCTCAGCTGATATCAAATAGATGGTTTCCTTCAGCTCTCCCAGAATTTGCCAACACTATTTTACGGAAGCAGATCAGGACTGTTGTTTTCTCCCCCTGAGTCGCTTTCCCCAGCGACCACCTGCAGCAAAAACAGTTTAGATCGGTGACTAATAAATGTATAAATCGAGCCATTGGAGGAGAGTGAAGTAATGTGAGTGCCAGGAAAGGCACTGACTGACTTCACAGGAGTGTACAAAAGCTCCCTGGCTTCACACAGGGGATTGATTGATTGATTGATTGATTGATTGATTGATTGATAGAGTTGAAAGGGACCATTCAGGTCATCAAGTCCAGCCCCCTGCCTGAGCAGGCATCTTAAAGCACCCCAGCCAAGTGGCAGTCAATCTCCTCTTGAATGTGTCCGGAGTTGGGGAGTTTACAACCTCCCCAGGCAGGTTGTTCCACTGGTTGATCGCTCTGACCGTCAGAAAGTTCTTCCTTACTTCTAGGTGGAATCTCTCCTTAGTCAGCTTCCAGCCATTGTTCCTTGTCTGGCCCTCTGGTGCTCTGGAGAATAGAGTGGCCTATTATGTCCCCTCTGGCCCTCCTTTTCTCTAGGCTATCCAGGCCCAGTTCCCACAATCTCTCTTCGTAAGTTTTGGTTTCAAGTCTCCTAATCATTTTGGTTGCTCTTTTCTGCACCTTCTCCAGAGTTTCGATGTCTCTTTGAAGTGTGGTGAGCAGAACTGGATGCAGTACTCCAGATGTGGTCTGACCAGGGCGTAGTAGAGTGGTATTAGCACTTCCCTGGTCTTGGAGTGTATCCCCCTGTTGATGCAGCTTAGGATAGTGTTGGCTTTTTTGGCCGCTGCTGCACATTGCTGGCTCATGTTTAGTTGATTATCCACCAAAACTCCAAGATCTATTTCGCAGTCACTACTGCTAAGTGGGGTTTCTCCCAGGCTGTATGTGTGTCTGTTTTTTGTTTTGTTTTTTACCAAGGTGAAGGACTTTGCTCTTGTCAATGTTGAACATCATGTTGTTAGGGTGGGCCCATAGTGTTAATCTGTCTAGATCTTTCTGTATTTTGAGCCTGACCTCTAGGGTGTTGGCTACCCCTGACAGCTTGGTGTTGTCTGCAAATTTGATTAGTTTCCCTTCTACTCCCTCGTCCAGGTCATTGATGAAAATATTGAAGAGTACAGGGCCCAGGACGGAACCCTGTGGTACCCCACTGCCTACCTTCTTCCATGTGGATTTGGAACTGTTGAGGACAACTCGTTGCGTGCGGTTGGACAGCCAACTGTTTATCCATCTGCATGTGTTGTAACCTACCCCGTTTTTTTCTAATTTGTGGATTAGGAGGTTGTGGTCAACTTTATCAAAAGCTTTGCTGAAGTCCAAGTATATGAGGTCTACTGTGTTGTATTGGTCCACTGATTTGGTTATGGTGTTGAAAAATGATATGAGGTTGGTTTGGCATGATTTCTGCTGATGGGGTCACTGTGTCCCTTTCCTAAGGAGAAAGCAGAAGAGCCAGACGGCATTTTCATGAATTTCACATGTCTTTTCATTGGCTGAAAGGATGGGTGTAGTTCATTTCTGATTCATCAACTTACTATATTTTACAGCAGGGATCTGGCATCTCTCTCTCTCTCTCTCTCTCTCTCTCTCTCCTCCTCCTCCTCCTCCTCCTCCTCTCCCTACCTTCCTACCTACTTATATCCATCCATCCATCCATCCATCCATCCATCTATTTTTCTTTCTTTCTTTCTTTCTTTCTTTCTTTCAAGTTTTATTTATATAATTTAATTTATGTAGTTCTATCTGTCTATCTATCTACCTACCTACCTACCTACCTACCTACCTACCTACCTACCTACCTATCTATCTATCTATCTATCTATCTATCTTTCTTTCTTTCTTTCAAGTTTTATTTATATAATTTAATTTATGTAGTTCTATCTGTCTATCTATCTATCTATCTATCTATCTATCTATCTATCTTTCTTTCTTTCTTTCTTTCAAGTTTTTATATAATTTAATTTATGTAGTTCTATCTGTCTGTCTATCTATCTATCTATCTATCTATCTATCTATCTATCTATCTATCTATCCATCCATCTATCTATTGTCCGTCCATCTGTCTATCTATAAAAGGCAATTTAGAGAGTCAGCATCTTGCCCCCAGCAATCTGGGTTCTCATTTTATTGTCTTTCTGAAGAATAAGCCAGCCTTGAGCGGGTCAGGACAATCACAGCTTCATACTGTAAGAATGTCGCATTTCTCAATCAATGGATTCAAAAACAGAATTGCTCACAAAATGAATTCCCTCTGGGAAAACCAACCAGAAGAAACAATAAAGGCTAGAAAAGACTACAAGAGAGACAAAGGAGAATCTGCATCTGAAAAGGTGCCTTTCCCTTTGAAAGTAAATCCTGTTCCCAAAAATCTTTTTTCCTTTTTGCATCCCCCCACCCCCGATTATTTGATGTAACATTATTCTTTCTTCATCTTCAGTTGCATTACATTGACTGAAGAAAGAACTCTGGAGGCTTTAAAAATCAGATCCTAGCATTTGTTTTTTTGATTTATTTTCAAACAGGGCCTTTTAAAAGAAAGCTTGGAAAAGAATTAAAAAGTAAAGAACAAATCCTAAAACTCGAGATTTCTTTGATTATTTTCCTTGTAGCAGGATTTGCTCATGATTAAGGATAAAATTGTTTTGGGGTTTGGTCTATACATTTTCCTAGGACTTTTACCCTAGAGATTACTCAGCTCCACATAAACAATGACCCTGGCTATGATAGACTATGATGCCTTTGACAAATGTATGCCCATAACTTGCTTTCTCTTCTCTTTTCTAGGATGTTTTTGTACAGGCAACAAAAGAAACTTAAATAAAATAATAATAAAATAATTTAAGGTTGTAGGACATGACTTTCAGTTGTTGTCCTTTATTTAATAAAATCTCTTCTTCAAGATCATTATCTGTTCTTCTACTACCTGCCAAGGAGGATTTCCACCACCAACATGGAGTCCACTGCTTTCTGTCTTTTAAATCTCTTTTTAAAAATCTGTTCCTCATATTGCCTCCAAAAGCATTTATGTTAGTTCCTAAGGTTGTTTTCTTCGTATTCCCCATCATGTACCAGAGTCACCTTTACCTGCTCTGATTTTTAAGTTACGTTTTACCTCTTGGCTAAACAGAATTGTTTTATGTATAGATATACTGCTCAAAAAAACCAAAGGGAACACTCAAATAATACATTCTAGATTTGAATGAATGAAATATTCTAATTGAATACTTTGTTCTATACAAAGTTGAATGTGCACAAAAGCACGTGAAGTTGATTGTCAATCAGTGTTGCTTCCTAAGTGGAACAGTTTGATTTCACCAAAGTTTGATTTACTTGGAGTTATATTGTGTTGTTTAAGTGTTCCCTTTATTTGTTTGAGCAGTGTGTGTGTATGTGTGTGTATAAATATATAATAAAATGGGCAAGCTAGGAGATATCTGTGGTTATACTCAAATATATGTCTGATTTAAAATTCAGGAGGGAGGATTTGTAATGAATACAATGGGGAATGGAATTTTCTATAGTAGCTTAAATATTAACAGATGCTGCTCTGATGTATCTTTTTGTGCTAAACTATGGATTATTTAACCAAAATGTCTGCTCTAAAGCTGCAACAGGCTTCATTTAGACATTCCACCAAGCAAAATGCCCGAGTTTCAAACCAATGACTGCATTCACCCATCACATTAAATCTTGATTTGTTTAACGATCATGGTGCATCAACTGATACCAAAATTCAATAAATTTACACAATTAGATAAATTTACACAATTTTCACATTGAGCCATAACCCAAGAGGTATAAATCACAATGTCCGTTGTATTCTCATTGCATGGAGCCAAGATCAAATTCAGCACATGTACAATAAATGTATAAAATGTTAACATTTTAACTTATGTGGTACACCTACTGCAAGTGACCCAGAGTCTTTCTGGAAGCAAGACAGCCTCAGATCAATCAATTTACAATTTTGGGTTTATGCTTGAATTTAATTTCAACTTAGCCACAACCCTCACTGGATGACTGTACACTCTTTGAGTCTGTTGAGAGTTGTATAAATTATTTAAGAAGTCCAAAAATCAAGTTACTCCAGGCAGGAGCAACCTGGATGACAGTAATGGTCAACACTTGCCTTCACTATCGGAATTTATTTATTCATTCATTCATTTACAGTGGAACCCCGACATAAGAGCTGCTCGACTTAAGAGCTACTCGAGATAAGAGCTGGGAGAGGAGAGACATTTATTTATTTATTTTTATTTATTACTTGGATTTGTATGCCGCCCTTCTCCGCGATACGAGCCGAGAAGAGCCGGGCTGGCTTACTTTCCTTCCTTCCCGCGCTGATGCAGAGCCACTCGAACAAAGCGTCGCGCCCCTCTGATGCTTTCGGCGGCTTCCGAAGCGACGCTGGGCTCTTTTGCCGCCAAAAGCGTCAGGGGGGCGTGACGCTTTGTTCGAGTGGCTCTGCATCAGCGCGGGAAGGAAGGAAAGTAAGCCAGCCCAGCTCTTCTCGGCTCGTATCCCGGCACTTGGTGAGTGGAGAGGCGGTCGCCTCCCCTGCCGCCCCACTCTGGGGGTCCTTGGCTTCTGCTGGGGGTGGGGGGATCCGAACGCTGTTTTGAATTTCACATTCCGAGTGGCCCAAATGCCAAAGGCGAACTTCCGCATCTCAGGAGTTAGCTCGCAAACGGCGCGGCTGTTTTAAAACATCGCTGCCGGCCTGGGGGGGGAGAGGGAAAGGGGGGAGAGGGGGGAGAGAAAGAGAGAGGGAGAGAGAGAAAGAGAGAGGGAAAGGGGGGAGAGGGGGGAGAGAAAGAGAGAGGGATAGAAAGAGAGAAAGAGTGAGAGATGCTCAGTGAGCCTTTCTTTGAAGTTGCCTTTCTTTCTTTCTTTCTTTCTTTCTTTCTTTCTTTCTTTCTCTCTCTCTTTCTTTTTCTCTCTTGCTCTCTTGCTCTTTCATTCTTTTTTCTTTCTCTTTCTTTCTTTCTTTCTTTCTTTCTCTTTCTTTCTTTCTTTCTTTCTTTCTCTTGCTTTCTTTCTTTCTCTTGCTTTCTCTCCTTCCTTCCCTCCTTCCATTTCTTTCATTCTCCCTCTCTATTTTTATTTCTCTTTCATTTTCTTTCTTTCTCTCTTGCTTGCTTTCTTTCTTGCTCTTTTTCTTTCTCTCTTTTACCTTCCCTTCCTCTATTTCTTGCTTTCCTTTTCCTTCCTCCCTTCTTTCCTCCCTCTACAGGATTGGGTGGCAGTGAAGTTACTCTCCCCTTTCATAAGTTTCCTTGCTTCCTTCCTCTGTTCCTGTCCCTTCACCCTTTCTTTCTTTCTTTCTTCCTTTCTTTCTTCCTTCCTTCCTTTCTTTCCTTCCTTCCTTCCTTTCCTCCCTCCATTTCTTGCTTTCCTTTTCCTTCCTCCCTTCTTTCCTCCCTCTACAGGATTGGGTGGCAGTGAAGTTGAATAAATAACTACAGTTTAATGAATAAAAATAAAAGTTTGCCATGTTGATTGTTTTGGGTAAAAAGAGGAAGGGAAGGAAAGCTCTCAGCTTATCATCTTATTAATAAGTAAAGTTACATTTATTCTTGCAATGTCTTTTTGCATAATTTAGACTAACTTTGTGAGTTTTTTGAGGGCTGGAACCAATTAAAATTATTTACATTAATTCCTATGGGGAAAAGTCGTTCGAGATAAGAGCTGCTCGACTTAAGAGCGCAGGTCCGGAACGAATTAAACTTGTATCTCGAGGTACCACTGTATTAGATTTGTATGCCACCCCTCTCTGCAGACTCGGGGTGGCTAACAGCAGTAAAAAAGACAAATATAACAAATCTAATATAAAAAGTAATTTAAAAAACCCCAATTTAAGAGACCAATCATACAAACAGACATACCATGCATAAATTTTATAAGCCTAGGAGGAAGGGAATATCTCAATTCCCCCATGCCTGACGAGAGAGGTGGGTTTTAAGGAGCTTACGAAAGGCAAGGAGGGTGGGGGCAACCCTGATATCCGGGGGGAGTTTGTTCCAGAGGGTCGGGGCTGCCACAGAGAAGGCTCTTCCCCTGGGTCCCGCCAAATGACAATGTTTAGTCGACGGGACCCAGAGAAGGCCAACTCTGTGGGACCTAACCGGTCGCTGGGATTCGTGCGGCAGAAGACGGTCCCGGAGATATTGTGGTCCGATGCCATGAAGGGCTTTATAGGAATGCTTTTATTTGTTTGTTTTGCACAAATAGTAGCCCTAAATTTCCTTATAAATAAAAATAAAATAGCTTGGGGTCTCTGACATTCAGAGTTGGGTTAAAGCAATCCCGAAGCATTCA
Organism: Erythrolamprus reginae; assembly: GCF_031021105.1. Classification (NCBI taxonomy): domain Eukaryota; kingdom Metazoa; phylum Chordata; class Lepidosauria; order Squamata; family Dipsadidae; genus Erythrolamprus; species Erythrolamprus reginae. The sequence goes on along the minus strand of NC_091959.1, from coordinate 21,619,522 downwards.
TCCACAGCTGGCTAGACCTTTGGTGGCCACATCTATTTCATGGGATATTTTCTTTGAAGTGTGTCCTATTGCGGGACCAAGGTTCATTATCCAGAAGGGAGAGAAAAGGCTGGGATATATATTTTATACCCTACCTTACTCTATTTGAAATCAGTTGTGACCCATTTTGAGAACTTTATTTTGCTGGCTGGGGATGAAGAGTCTCAAAGAAATAGCAAAATAGTAAAAACCAAAACCCGAACATCATCTTTGACGGCATAGTCTGGAAATGTGCTACACGCCTCCCTTCCTCGGAGCAACAGATCCTCTCATTCATAAACAGACCTTTAAATAAGATTTTAAAAATTGATTTTTCTAAATGCTGTGCCCTATAAAGTCCCGGCTCTTATAAAAAGGCATTTTAACCAGGATATCTTATCAATTCATAATGAAATGTATCTCTTTCAGAAACAGCATAAATGAACCTCACAACTGTCAGTGGTGTTTTTATTTATCTTCTTCCCTCATTTTCCAGTTGTTAAATTTGGAGCATTAAACACACTCTCTCTCTCTGATGTTAAATTAGGCCTGGAAAAATAGCCAATTCCTCCCCCCCAGCCCCCACAAACCAGCAGAGTTCCAAGTGTAAACATATGTTTTGCAGATTGGGGAAATTAAGACCCAGTTCACATTCAGATAGCAACAGATGTGGGCCACAAAATCATTATTGAGCCAAAAAGCATGGATGAAGATACCAATGCTCAATTTAAATAAGAGCTTATATGTAATTATAGTTAAGTTCATCCTTAATTATAGTTCAACCACAACAAAACAAACACTGGGGGCCTTGAAATTCTGCCTATGGCACACTGTTGCTTAATCTTCCCTCACCAATGTTTGCATTTCCTAGGCTAAATGTTAACCCCTTGGAATAAATCTAACCCACCTTCCCACTCCATCTCATTTACAATGAAAGGCAACGTCTACGTACCATTCAAAAAAGACAATCAAACCCAACAAACAAAAAGAAAGAAAGAAAGAAACAGAAGGACCAACCAGATGCCTCCTTGCCAGACATCAACACCCAGATAAATTGAGATTAACACCAAGATTAATGCTAGACCATCTATCAAGAAGTAGCAATAGCAGTAGCATTTAGACTTCTTTACTGCTTCCCTGTTTTACAACCCCCTCTAAGCGGTTTACAGAGTCAGCATATTTATTTATTTATTATTTATTATTTGGATTTGTATGCCGCCCCTCTCCGAAGACTCCAACAATCTGGGTCCTCATTTTTCCTACCTTTGAAGGAGGGAAGTCTGAGTCAACCTTCAGCTGGTCATGACTGAACTGCTGGCAGTCGTCAGAGTTAGCCTGCAATACTGCATTTTAACCACTGCGAAGGGAGGTAGGGAGATAGCAATAGCACTTAGACTTCTATACCGCTTCACAGTGCTCTACAGCTCTCTTTAAGCTCAGCCTCTTGTCCCCAACAATCTGGGTCCTCATTTTACTGACCTCAGAAGAATGGAAGGTTAAGTCAATCTTGGTAAGTAAACAATAACCTCAATCCAGGAACTATCAACCCAGACGAACAATCAAACCCTAGACAGCAGTCTAATCAAAGATCCACCAACATTGATGGGACCACTGAAAGCTATTATAAGAGCAAATCCCACTACCTAACAATTACCTAGTTTGGTAATGAAACATCTGAAAAAAACCCAAGTAAGCTCAGAGAGCACCACAACACAAAATCTAAAATAATTTAGCCAACCACAATATACACACATATGTTTGGTGCAGCTGTCTTCCTTATTTCAACACAGCACTACGTAATCCCATTCTCCAATGAGAAAGAATCCAGGATAAAGAAAGAAAAATTGGCAGAGAAAAAGCAATAATCTCTAAAATAGGTCTCTGCTCCTGCTGGATTTGTTTTGTTTTATGACCAGCGTACAGTTCTTAATACATACACCGCATTTCATTAATCACGTAAACCATTTTCAAGGTGTCAATCAAAACATAGACGAACCATCTATTCTACAAACAGTCAAGAAACAAGCAAAATAAAATTCTTACCTTGAAATCTTATGATCCGTCAAAATAGACTCTGCTAAGAAATCGATCTCTGGAGGGAACTGAATCAGACACTTTCTCTGTTAGTCTCATCTGGAAGAGAGAGTAAATAATCATGGTTAAATAATCAGAGTAAATAATCGTGGTTGGTCTCACCAAGAAGAAGGAGTGAATAGTCTGCTCCACCCCTTCCTTATGTTATTCCTTGCATTGATTTATTGATTGCACAGGGTTAGAATAGAATAGAACTCTTTATTGGCCAAGTGTGATTGTACACACAAGGAATTGTCTTTGGTGCATAGGCTCTCAGTGTACATAAAAGAAAAGAGACATTTGTCAAGAATCATGAGGTACAATACTTAATGATTGTCATAGTGTACAAAGAAGCAATCGGGAAACAATATCAATTTAAATCGTAAGGATACAAACAACAAGTTACAGTCACACAGTCATAAGTGGGAGGAGATGGGTGATAGGAACGATGAGAAGAATAACAGTAATAGTAATGCAGCCTTAGTGAATAGTTTGACAGTGATAAGGGAATTATTTGTTTAGCAGAGTGATGGCATTCAGAGGAAAAAAACTGTTTTTGTGTCAAGTTGTCTTGGAGCGTAATGTTCTATAGCATTGTTTTGAGGGTAGGAGTTGAAACAATTTATCTGCAGGATGTGACATGCAGTTACCTTTGGAAGGTGACTGTTTTTCCAGTTTTGAAATCACATTTTCAAATTGCAACACACAGGAAGGACATCGGAGCCACCAAGGAAATTAAAAACATTCATCCATTCAAAAGTGTGCATTCATCATTAGCACAAATGGGTACCTCTGGCATGTAAATAAGGATGCTTTAATCTTATTATTATTATTTTTTTAAAAAACACTTTCCAGCATGGCCTACAATTTAAGCGATCTCTCATCATGGTATGCGCTAACTAAATCAGGTCTCTTTATGCTTTTTGAGAGTAGCCAAGCTTCGCAATTGCTTCCACTTATCGCGGTCCAATACCAAAAATTAAAGGGAAGATGACACCAAGCTTTGCTCTGCACTCATTTACTGAACTTGGGAGAGACAGATTTTTACACCAAACAAAGTTTCTGCAGAGGTTACATACATTCATTTAATGACCGTTTGAACTTACGATGACAATGAACAAAGTGACTTATGGCTATTTTTCACACAAGTGTTGCAACATCACCATTGTTAAGTGATCAAAATTGAAACCTGTATTTATGACAGTGGCAGTGTTCCGGGGTCATGCAATCTCCTTCTGACGAGCTAAGTCATCTAGGAAGCCTAATTGAAAATGTCCAAAGATACTTCACCAGAAGTGCCCTTCACTCCTCCACTCGAAACAGAATACCCTACGAGACTAGACTTTCAATCCTGGGCCTAGAAAGCCTAGAACTAAGACGCCTTAAACAAGATCTAAGTATTGCCCGCAAGATCATATGCTGCAACATCCTGCCTGTCGGCGACTACTTCAGCTTCAACCACAACAACACAAGAGCACACAACAGATTTAAACTTAATATTAACCGCTCCAAACTTGACTGTAAAAAATATGACTTCAGTAACAGAGTTGTCGAAGCGTGGAACTCATTACCTGACTCCGTAGTGTCATCCCCAAACCCCCAACACTTTACCCTTAGATTACCTATGGTTGACCTATCCAGATTCCTAAGAGGTCAGTAAGGGGCGTGCATAAGTGCACTAGAGTGCCTTCCGTCCCCTGTCCTATTGCTCTCCTATATCTCCTATACCTTTCTTCTATTCCTATATCTCTTCTTCTATTCTTTCATTGATATGTTCTATTCCTATAACTTCTCTTCTATTCTTTCTTAGATATATTTTACTATGAGAATATCCTCTATAACCTTCATCATGTATTTTACTATGTGTATACCCACTAAAACCCTCATTGTGTATTGGACAAAGTCAATCAATCAATAAAATAAATAATTCACTTTAACAATATTTTTTAAAATATTTTTAAACTGTAATTTAGATTTGTTGTAAATTGTTTCACTTTGTTGTGAGCCGCCCCGAGTCTGCGGAGAGGGGCGGCATACAAATAAAATAAATAAATAAGTAAGTAAGTAAGTAAGTAAGTAAGTAAGTAAATAAATAAACAAACTGCCTTATTACTTTTGCAATTGCACCTATTCAACTGTGCCAAGGAAGATCGTCAAATGGGAGATCATCCTCCCATTCCCGACTATTCTGTGAGAGGTGAAGAAGCTGCTTGGATGAGAAGCAAAATATCTTCACATTCTTGTGTTTCAGTGTATCCAAGCATGCACTGCCACTATTGCTCTTGAATAAATTCCAGTGAGAATTGCAGGATGAATAAAATCAAGGTAGAGTCCCCATTTGAGGTGAACTGTTTGTCTTCTTGGCAACAATATAGTTATTTATCAAATTTAGGTACCATCCATCTCACTCTCAGATATTTGCCTTCGAGGGGTCCTTGGTACCTTCTGAACTTGTTTGTTTGTTCTAGCAGATGTTTCATTACCAAAACTCATCATCCGTGTTACCACTAGCATTTGTGATGGTACCTAGTTTCATTAATGAAGCATCTGTAAGAAAACAGCCAAGCTCAGAAAGCACCAAGGATCTCTCATTTCAACCTTGAGCTACAAATATTATTCTTTAACAGACGGGAGGTTGAACAACTAGCCTTGTGGTGCGACCGGAACAATCTGGAACTGGACACACTCAACATGGTAGAAATGGTGGTAGACTTTAGGAGACACGCTTCCACCCTTCCACCTCTTACAATACTAGACAACACAGTGTCAACAGTAGAGACCATCAAATTTCTAGGTTCTATCATATCTCAAGACCTATAATGGTCACCTAACATCAAAAACGTCATTAAAAAACCACAACAAACAATTTCTTTCTGTGCCAACTCAGAAAGTTCCAACTGCCCAAGGAGCTGCTGATACAGAGGAATCATTGAGTCTGTCATCTGCACCTCTATAACTGTCTGGTTCAATTCTGCAACCCAACAAGACTGACACAGACTTCAGAGGATAATCAGAACTGTAGAAAAAACAATTACAATTAAAGAGGTAACTCGACTTTCTTTGTTTTTCTCTGAAGATGTTTGGATTCTCATCCAAGAAGCTTCTTCAGTCCTTCTTCAGAAAAAGCTTCTTGGGTGATTGTTAGCATTCCAAATAACATCCAAGAAATAAATCAGAGTCCAAGCTTTGGCTTTCCTCCAAGTTCTAATTTATTATTATTATTATTATTATTATTATTATTATTATTATTATTATTATATTTACTTACTTACTTACTTACTTACTTACTTACTTACTTACTTACTTACTTACTTACTTACTTACTTATTTATTTATTTATTTATTTATTGGATTTGTATGCCGCCCCTCGGGGCGACTCACAACACAATAAAACAGTTCATGACAAATCTAATAATTTACAATTTAAAATATTTAAAAAACCCCATTATTAAGCAAACATACATACAGGCATACCATACATAAATTGTATAGGCCCGGGGGAGATATCTCAGTTCCCCCATGCCTGACGACAAAGGTGGGTTTTAAAGGAGTTTACGAAAGTCAAGGAGGGTAGGGGCAGTTCTAATCTCTGGGGGGAGCTGGTTCCAGAGAGTCATATTGGTCAACTTTCCTACAGTTCTCCACCCAGGTTAAGGTTCATCTCTCATCCACACACCCACAAGGTCATCATGTGGACCAGTCTGGTTGTCTGCAAGTCCATGGACTTCCTCCAAGGATGTCCCCTCCCTACTCCAACAGCACTATTCTAAACTCCAAACAATGGCTTTGGCCTGACAATGAGAAGCAAACATCTTCAAGAAAAAAAGAAAAGAAAATCCAGTTGCTTCCTGAAAAAGCACCTCTGGGACAACCATGACCTGGGTGACTGAGAATCTCTACAGACTTTTAGCTATACAATTTGGGATGAACACCCTTTGAATGGTGTGAGAGGAGGAATGGGTTTCCAGAGGAAAAATTGCAGACTACAAGAACCAGGAGCATTACTCGGGTGACCCTGAGGAGACAGATAAACCTCCAAGTGCTTCAAGGACCCTCTAAAAGGATGCAAAGGACCATCTGCCTGCAGGGAATATAAAGCCTTCCATCCCCCAATATCCAGTCAGAGCTGAAGAAACTTCTTGCATGAGAAGCAAAATGTCTTTGTTTTTTCAAAGAAGAAAAAACAAGAAAGTCCAGTTGCAACCTGAAAAAGCATCTTTGAGACAACCATGACCTGAGACTATTGTCTCTTAACAACTGTAGCCCTTAGCAACAGAAATTTTGGGGTTAAATGGGGGACTATTTGTATGCAATTCTATAGGTAGAATTTCACCCTGGGCTAGCCTGTGTTCTTCAAGTTTTTCCTCCATACTATGAATATCTTCTTTGCCTAAAGAGAACCACAGATCAAACAGCTTACATTCATTTTATTTATTGCCATGCTCAGTTTGTTTCCACATCAGCTTGATGGAAGCAGATTTTCAAACGCATTTCAGATAGTACTACGTTTCATTTCCACCCTATTTGGCGTTCTACAAAAGAAAAAAATATTATGAAAGTTGTGAATTCTGCTTAGGGAACCTGTCACAGAACAAAATTTGGTTTGGGCATTATATTTAAATTGTAACTTTTGTTTAAATAAATCATGTACCGCAGGAGCATCATATGCCTCTAGTGCTTTTCTTCCCAAGGAAACTAAATCCTGACCAAAATTGGCAAAAGTTCTCACCGCTTGCAAAGAGTGGAGGTGCTGATATATAATAAAAGTCGCTGGCATTTGCTGAAAAGTCTTGTTGGTGAATGATGGATGTTTCCTACAACGTTGCAGCAGATGCCGTATTAGGATAATCAGCTGAAAGTGAATGACTTCTTGCCAATACATCTGGAGAGGTTCATCCCCATATATAATGTTAGAATAAAAACATTACTAATGCAGGTAAGCAACACAGTTCACACAGGAGCTACACAATCAATCCGACACATAACTGCTCCTCAAAGAAAAAAGCAACTGAAAGAGTTTGCCTTGAACTTGAGTCAGAATTTCCTCAGAATAAGAATCAGAACACAAAATACAAACTCAGTGGAAATGAACTTGTAGGTGACCCTCTCTCTGTCAAAAACCTTGAAGTACTCATGTCCAATGACCTAAATGCCAGAGCCCACTGTAACAGCATTGCCAAAAAAACATTAAGAGCTGTTAATCTAATCTTACGTAGCTTCTTCTTCAAAAACATTGAACTTCTAACCAGAGCTTACAAGTTACAAACCTTTTGTCAGACCATTCTAGAATACAGCTCGCCTGTATGGAATCCAGATTGCATATCAGACATAAATATACTGCTCAAAAAAATTAAAGGGAACACTCAAGCTTGGAAATGCTTGAGAAGCACCAATGACATCAAACCATAGCAGGATGATGGAAGGAAAGAGAGGAAAAAAGGAAGAGAAAAATGTTAGAGTTGGACAGATACTAATCATCATTTATCCAACAACCAATAGGTAGCCAAGGTTAAGTTTAATCTCCATGGCCTTCTGTGTTACAGGAAGCATTTTTTAAAAATCTTGTATGGGTGCTGGAAAATAGATTCCAGATCAAAGGGGCTTGCTTTTAAAAAAAGTACATATGCCAGCTTCAGGGGGTTTCAAATATTTATACTTTGCTACATTTTAAAGAGGTTTTTTGAAGCAGTGTGTTTGCATTCTGATAACACAGGCAACTGTTCAGAACAGGTCTTGGGTCTTATCCAATTAACGCCATGAGAAAATATGTCTCTGCAGCTAGCTACAATAAGAAAGAAATGACATGCACAATGACATCACTCTTACAAAGGGATGTGAACCCTTCCCACTTGCATCTCAACATTGGCTGGAGAAAGTCACGGGGTTTGCATGATGCTGTGATACATATTCTGTCACTTCCACTCCTTTCACAAACATATCAGCCACAGGGTGTAATCCAGCAGGTTCTGACAGGTTCTGGAGAACCAGTAGCGGAAATTTTTAGTAGTTTGGAGAACCAGAAAATACCACCTCTGGCTGACTCCAGAGTGGGGATGGAATGAGGATTTTGCAGTATCCTTCCCCTGGAGTGGGAAGGGAATGTAGATTTTGCAGTATCCTTTCCCTGGAGTGGGGAGAGAATGTAGATTTTGCAGTATCCTTTCCCTGGAGTGGGGAGAGAATGTAGATTTTGCAGTATCCTTTCCCTGGAGTGGGAAGGGAATGGAGATTTTGCAGTATCCTTTATGTATTTATTTATTTATTAGATTATTATGCCGGTGCTTGTATGCTGCCCCTCTCCGAAGACTCGGAGAGCCTCACAGCAGCCGCTTTCCTGGAGTGGGAAGGGGATGGAGATTTTGCAGTATCCTTCCCCTGCCACGCCTGCCAAGCCACAACCACAGAACCAGTAGTTTAAAAAATGGATTTCACCACTGATCTGCCAACACCAATGAAAAGAGAGGAAGGATCTGAGAAGAAAGCATTTGTAACATTCATCCAGAGCAGAGGTTAGCAAACATTTAATTTGAGGAAAAGGGGTGATCACCCAAATTATCTTCAGACTGGAAACAATCCATGAAAACCGCCTCTACCTATCAATGCTTCCGGAGAAGCAATGTGAGCCTTGCGCTTATTTTCAGAGCATATCATCTCTCCACCACATTCTAGCCATTCTTAATGTTGCCCTGGGTTTCCAATGCTAGGGCTAAATGGCATCTTGGATTAAATCCCATGATATTTATCCCCAGGTGGACTTTGGGTGACTAACCATGTTTAGTAAATCTAATGGTATGTGAGAAAGACCTTGAGAGACTGAACAAAGAAGTTGACAAGAGATTAGTTAGATAAGAGATAGCACATCCCACAGCTGGATAGCTGGCAAGGAAAAAAGCTCAGAAGAGACATTCTCTAGTTTCTTGGGCTGTATAGGAGGCAGGGGGAAGATAGTACTTTGTGACCTGAATCCAGTGATGGGCTCCTACAAGTACGGTCAGGTACGCAGAACCAGTAGAAAAATTTTGCTCAAGTATGCAGTACCAATAGACAAATTTTGATTTTTTCTCTCTCTCCCCCCCCCCCCCCCCTTTGTCGGCTCTGGGTATGTTTTTCTTATCGCAGTAAATTAGGTTGAATGTATATAACTTTAGAAGAGCTCTGTGTGTGTGTGTGTGTGTGTGTAAATACACTTTATATAGTAGATAATGTACATTTTTGTGTTCCTGTGTGTAATATGTATGTACACATATGCGAGGGGGCTACTGCCTGGATTTGGGGGGGGGGGTAGCAAAAATGGAGCTCCACCCCAGAGCACCCAATTTGCATTGAAAGATATTGAAAGAAAATGCAGGGCGTCCTACATAAGCCACACCCACAGTGGGGTAGTAAAAAGTTTGGTAGCCCTTCACTGCACATATGGCATATACACATAGAAATAAATAGTATATTTTGGACGTTCAGTAATAGTAAATACATAGGGAAATTGCATCTGTTTGAGGTGAGGAGAGGCCAGGCACCCTAACTCTAACCCAAACCCTTGATGTGAGTGACGTCAAGTTGGGCATCTTTAAGTCAGTTACATGACCTTTAAGCCACCCTGGTCACATGGCCAGCAAGCCACACCCACTACATAAACCACACCCAAAGTGTGGTAGTAAAAATTTTTGCAGTCCTTCACTGCCTGGATTATTAATGTTGACCAGGTAAACCATATAGGAATGACAAGCAGATGAGCTGATTTTACTTTGTTGTAAAACTACATTGACAGAATCTTCGAAATCTGAAAATACAATTCCAAACGTCCACACACACCCAACCCCACGACTTTAGAGGTCACTAGATGTACATTCTTGGTTAGGTATTGGTGAGATTTCCCCCCACACACACACACATTTCCTTGTTTCATCTACTCGTGGTTATTTGCAGCCATTTACAAATACTGCAGACTTATTTCCTAATCTGTTTTTGCTCCAGCAACTGCTTTCTCAGCATTTTAGCTCTTTAAGTGGTTCAAGCCAAGAATGGCACAGCAGGACGCTATGAAGTCATAAGAGATTTTAGCCACTCATCTTTGTTTATTGATTAACATCAATATAATTAAAGGCATCTATTTAGAGTAAGAAACTTGAGCCCTGACTTGGAAATGTCTGTATCAAAGAAATGATTATTCAGCACACTGGAAATGGAGGAGGAGGAGGAGGAGGAAGAAGAAGAGGAAGAGGAAGAGAAGGAGGAGGAGGGAGAAGAAGAAGAGGAGGAGGAGGAGGAGGAAGTAGTAGTAGTAGTTGTAGTAGTTGGATTCTAATGCACAAATTTAAAAACTGCTTTCTCTTTTATTTCAACTCCAATTCAAAAGATCTTCCTAGCTTGGTACAACAGCCCAAAGGATGCCATCAAATATCACTTGGGGCCAAATCAGAGACAAATATGATCTAATCTGTGCATTTGTTTACTTATATTTTTTCAAATTCTCTGAGAAAAGTTAGAAAGAAAGGAAGAGATTATCAAGGTTATATTTCTCTAATTTTGTTTTGGCACATTGTTCTGAACCTGCCTTTTCCCTGCATTAAAAGAAATTACTTTTCATCTTCTATAGCAAACTGTATATCTATATATATGCTGTTTTGCTTTCCTGTTGATTAAAAGAACCTGAAGTGGATTAATATAGGTATATAGTCAATTGAGAGCCATGTATAAGGCAATATTAATTTTAAAATATTGATTTCAGTGAAGTACAGCCTTAGTATAGCATATCTTAAGAGATCCTGAATGAGATGCAAAGATGAACAAATAAATATATGGTTTGTCACCTTTAATGGCTCCAGTTGGGTCAGCCATCCTTAAATCTCATTTGGGACAATCTTTTGCCTTGCTTCTGTGCCTTTTTTTCCAAAGAAGCAGTTCAAATCAGTCAGATGTTTCATCTCCCTTCACCATAAGTAATGATACACAAAAGTTCATTAGTCCCCAGTACTTCACTGAATTAATTGATAATGCCTTTTTCATGATTCAGGACCATATTATTCAAATAAATACATTTCCCTGTAATACAATATTGATCTCAAGAAACCTCTGCCAAGCAATGATTTATACTTCATCAGCTAACTGGGTAAATTGACTTTTTTTTTTTTACAATAGATATCTGTAACTAGCAGGGTTCATTCCTGGGACAGGTCATTTTTAACATATTTATGAATGGATTTGAAATTGGGAGGTACTAGTGGAGTAGCCAGAATTGCTGATGATATAAAGTCATTCACAACATTATAAAACAGCCAAGGTCTGTAAGGAGTTCCAAAGGCATCATTGAATATTAGGGGAGTGAGCATCAAAATAACAGATGTCATTCAATGTGAGGGAAAGTGAGGCATACTAATGTCAAACATGCTAGCCACTCATACAATTTAATAGAATCAAAGTTACTAGTGACAGGCAAGGGAAGAGATCCTGGAGTAAAAGCAACAGCAATAGCAGTTAGACTTATATACTACTTTCAAATGATGCCATAGAACACTGAACATGCTTCGGAGAGGGGCCGCATACAAATCTAATAAATAATAATAATAATAATAATAATAATAATAATAATAATAATAACAACAACAAGAATAATAACAACAACAACAACAACAACAATAATAATAATAATAATAATAATTATTATTATTATTATTATTATTATAGAAGAGTATATTGAAAAAATGAGATGCTAATATAATAATGCAATCACATCTGACATATTGTGTGTAGTTCTGATCATGATACCCTACAAAGGAAATAGTGGAGTTAAAGATGATTAAGTGGAGGGCCACTAAAATGTTCAAGGAGCTAAGCAGCTTCCTTATGAGAAAAGTTATGATCCTTAGGTTTTTTTTGTCTAGAAAGGAAGTGAAAAAGAAGGGACATGATTAAATTGTACAAAATTATGCATACGAGGGTCGCCCAGAAAGGAATGCACCACATTTTTTCTCAGCCTACAGTAATAGTACGAATACGAAACTTTAGATATACATTATTTGAATTGTTAGCAGTGCGTGTATACATTTTGTGTTTCTTCAGACAGATAGTGTAGCTGCAGCAGTGTTTCGAAATGGCATCTGTAAGTGATGTACGTTACAAGCAGCATGTCATCATTGAATTTCTCACTACGGATGAAGAAACTGTTGGGAACATTCACAACCATTTGTGTACAGTTTATGGAGAATCTGCAGTCGACAGAAGTACGGTTAGTCGCTGGGCACAGAGGGTGAAGCCATTAGAGGTGATTCGCACAGTGCAGAAATGACTTTGTGACCAGAACAAGGAGTGGTACCGACAGGGCATACAAGCCCTTGTGTCTCGCTGGAGGAAGGCCATAGAAGAACCGTTGTACATACCTGAACGGTCTTCTCAGTGCTCTGGAAGGAGAGTCCATCATGGGTTGTTAACCAATCCTATTGGTAGAGACTGAGTTAATTTAAATAATTAACTGGCACCACCCCCCTAGCAGCCCCCATGAGCCAGTTTTAAAAACGAAGACAATGTAAAAGCCAGAAACTGTTATTAACTTCATAACACTGTACAAACTTCAACAGTCCCAACACTCCGGCGACCTGGCCAAACACCATGCCGGGTGGGTATGGACTCTCCTTCCAGAGCACTGAGAAGACCGTTCAGGTATGTACAACGGTTCTTCTCCATTGACTCTGGAAGGAGAGTCCATCATGGGATATACCAAAGATCAAATCCCCTGGGAGGGAAAAGGCTGGGCCGAGGTCGTTGGAGTGGCACACACTCGCTGCAAGACACGCCTGCCAAAAGAAGCCTCTGCCGAAGCCAAGGAGTCCAGTTTATAGTGGCGTATAAATGTAGAAGCTGATGCCCAGGTTGCTGCACGACAAATGTCTTCTAAGGAAGCTTGCGTTGACCAAGCCGCCGAAGTAGCCGCACTTCTGGTGGAATGTGCCATAACCCCGGCGGGAGGAGATTGAGATCTCGATGTATAAGCCTCCGCAATGCAATCCCTAATCCAGCGACTAAGGGGTTGCGAAGAAACTCCAAGACCCATCGTGGCCTGAGCAAAGGAAACAAAGAGTCTTTCCGTCTTCCGAAATGGAGCTGTCCTCCTAATATAGAGCTTCAAAGCCCTTCGGACATCAATCTTGTGCCAACGAAGTTCAGAAGGATGTTGACCATGCGTGCAGAAGTCCGGTAGAACCAGCTCTTGCCTTCTGTGAAAATCTGAATTTACCTTCGGGATAAACGAAGGGTCCAACCGCAGCACCACTCTGTCCGGATGGAACACACACAAGTCCGGTCTGACGGACAGCGCTGACAGCTCAGAAACTCTACGAGCAGATGTAATCGCCACCAAGAACAATGTCTTAATTGATAAGAATCTATATGAAATTGACCTCATGGGCTCAAAGGGAGGTCCCGTGAGTGCACGTAGCACTAGGGTGAGATCCCATGTCGGGAATCTCCGAACCGGAGGAGCGTCCTTGTTAATAGCTCCCTTGATGAAATCCCTCACCCATGGATGGTGAGCCAAAGATCGAAAGTCTGACACACGGATTATAGTTGAAAGGGCAGCCACTTGCCTTTTTAGGGTGTTAGGGGCTAAGCCCCGCTCAATTCCCGATTGGAGAAATTCCAGGATTGCAATCAACGAGGCTTGCTTCGGATCACAGTGGCGGGCAGAACAAAATCTGCAGAAGACTGCCCATGTTGCCTGGTATATCCGCACTGTCGATGGCCGACGAGCCGCCTGCATAGTAGCAATGACTGTGTCCGGAAGATGTTGCTGCATTAGTCTTTCCCGCTCACACGCCAGGCGGCTAATTGGAACCATTGGGGATCCGGGTGACAAATGGACCCCTGAGTGAGGGAGACAAGCCGATCCGGGATCCTCCAAGGAGGGGACACTGAGAGGGCTACCAGGTCTGCGAACCACGGCCGGTGTGGCCAGTATGGAGCCACTATGATGACCTCGGCTCTCTCCCGGATTACTTTGTCCAGTACCCGTTGTAGAAGACACATTGGGGGAAATGCATACAACAGACCCCTGGGCCATGGAGACAAGAGGGCGTTGACCCTTTCTGCCCTCAGTGTTGGGAACCGGGAATAAAATCTCACTAGTTGCGTGTTGGCTTGTGACGCGAAAAGGTCCACCAGAGGAGTCCCGAAGCGTTGAATTATCTGATGAAATACTCCGGGATCGAGTCTCCACTCTGCGGGGTCCAGGGTAGACCTGCTCAGCCAGTCTGCCTGAACGTTGCTGGTCCCTGCAATGTGTTCCACCGACAGGGAAGCTAAGCGGGTCTCGGCCCAGTTGAAAAGGGCCGCTGACTCGACCATCAGGCGGAGAGACTTCGTTCCCCCTTGATGGTTCAAGTGGGCCCTGGTAGCCACATTGTCGGTTAAGACCAACACATGCTTGCCCTGAATCCAAGGAGAAAAAGCTTGAAGAGCAAGGAAGACTGCCCTGAGCTCCAAATAGTTGATGTTGATTGGGCTCAGATCTTCCGGAGACCAAAGTCCCTGGGCCATATGTAGTCCCATGTGGGCCCCCCAGCCAGACAGATTGGCATCCGTTGCGAGGATTAGGCGGTCCCGGTTGCAGAAGAGTGACCTGTTGCCCAAGGCTGGCAAAGTCCACCATCTCAACGAAACCTTGACTTCTGAAGGGAGCCGCACTGACCTTTGTGAGTGACTCATTTTGGCCTTCTGCCATGGAAGAAAGAACCATTGAAGGGGCCTGAGATGATGACGAGCCCAAGGCACAATGCCGATAGTTGAAACCAGGGTCCCCAGTACCTTTGAAAGGAACGCGAGAGGCACCCGTTGCTGGTGTCGAAGATGTAAGAGTAATTGTCGAATGTTTGTCATTCTCTCTGGGGATAAAGTCACAGTCCCTGTGGAAGTATCTATCATGGACCCCAGGTGTAACAGTTTGGCTGTTGGAAGAAGATGACTTTTTTCTTCGTTGATCGTGAACCCATGGGATTCCAGTGTCTGTCTCGTGACTGCCAGATCTTCCAGCGCCCTCTGAGGGGACTTGGACAGGATAATAAGGTCGTCTAGATACGCTAGGATTCGAATCCCATGAGACCTGATCTGGGCAGTCAGGACATCGAGTAATTTCGTAAATGTGCGAGGGGCCGAAGAAAGGCCGAACGGCATTGCCCGGTATTGGTAGTGAGAGCCGTCCAGGTAGAACCGGAGAAATCTCCGATGAGCCGGCAGGATTGGCACATGCAAGTAGGCTTCTTTTAAGTCTATGGATGTCAATAGATCGTGCCTCCGGATTGCAGCCAAGATGGTTAGAAGAGAATGCATCCGGAATCGCCGATACCTGATGTAGATATTGAGGTGTTTTAAACTGAGGATCATTCGGACCCCTCCCGATGTCTTTGGTACAAGGAAGACCCTTGAATAAAACCCGGTACCTATTTCGTGTCTGGGCACTTCCTCTATTGCCCGTATCTCCAAGATATGGGCTATCTTCTTTTGAAGCTGTGACCTCTTCTGGGGGTCCCTCTGAACTGGGCACTGAACATAACGGTTGGGTGGGGGCTGGAGGAACTCCAAACGCAAGCCCTGGGAGACAGTTGCTAATGCCCACCTGTCAGAAGACGTAGTCCGCCAGGAGGCCTCGAAAAACTGAAGTTTGCCTCCCAGGGGCCGATGAACAGAGTCACTTAGGGTGCTTGAAGCCCCTCTGGTTTCCACGAAAGGGGTGCCTTGTTTGTTGATACCCTCTCTGGCGATCCTGGAAGGGCACTCTATCACTTCGAAACGTGGTAGAAGTATACTGGGCCTGGGAATATGGCCTTGTATTTTGACCCGCTGGAGCAGAGGAGTCCCACCGAAAGGACTGCCTGCGTTGGTAGGGATTATAGCGACGCTCCTGGCGCCTGTAAGCTCTGGGGAGGGACTTCCTCTTGTCCTTGTCCTCCACAAGGACTGGATCCAACGCTTCCCCAAAAAGCTTATCCCCCTGAAAAGGCGCTGAGGCCAGGTTCCATTTGGACTTCAGATCCGCTGGCCAGCTCCTCAGCCAGAGAAGGCGACTAGATGACAGAGTGGTCGCCATACTCCTGGCCGAAAACTTGGCAGCATGCAGAGTGGCGTCCGCTGAAAATTCTGCTGCCGCCAGCAGCTTTCCAAGATTTTGTCGCAATCGACCCTCATCCGGTCCAAGCCTGGTCTGCATCTCCTGCAGCCATACGATCGATGCTCTAGTGAAAAAGGAAGCAGCCGCCACTGCTCTAAATCCCCAGCTCGCCATCTGATGCGTTTTGCGTAATAACACCTCTGCCTTTCTGTCCTCAGGTTTTAGGCTGTCGCCTGTCTCTGAGGACACTAAGGATTTGGAAATCAGCTGCATGACTGGCTGATCTATTGGAGGGAACTCCAGTAATTTCTCTACCTCCTCATCAAATGTGTAGAATCTTCTTTCTACAGCAGAGGGGCCCTGAGCTGCAGCTGGGTGTTGCCAGGGTCTTTTCACACTTTGCTGAATAATATCAGAGGATGGAATGTGCTCTGACTCGGGCTGGGGTTCCTTAAAAAGGACCGTAGACGGCTTGGTCCCATCTGTGGTGTCAGTTGATTTTTCAGGACCTGGTAAGTCTACAGTTTGCTTGGCCTTGTGAAGCAAGACCCTGAAAGTTGAAGCCTTAAAAAGCCCAGCCGCCACAGGCTGTTCTGGTGGTGTCTCATCGTCAGACAGATCATAGTCTTTTTCAGTTTCCTCTAAAGGGTATGCTTCTTCAGCCCAAAACCCCAAACCCGAGGGGGGCGGTGCACACCACAGGTTTTTTGACTGCACTGTGCGAGGTTGCTGTGTAACTTGTTGCACCCCCGCCGCCATCCCCTGAGAGTAGGCGTTGGTAATTAAGTCCTGCACTGAAGGGGACATTTGATGCCAAGCATCTGGCTGTGCCCGAAACCCAGCCGCTGTGGGTGTGAAGGTAGCAGAAGGCCCCTGGGTGCTCCTCACCGAGTGTGATGCAGAGCCTGGCCTAGGCCCACTGTGGCCTGGAGATGGCAGAATCTGGTTCATGGCAAACTGCCTCTCAGGGGACCAGTCCTTCTCAGAAAAGGGCTCAACAGGCCTCATGGTAGGTTGCACTTCCCTGGCCATGGACAAGTGCGAAGACATAGAAGCCAACACGGGTGGTTGGAGTGCTGCCTCTAACCTCTGTTCTAAGGCCTTTATCCGCCTTTCTGCCTCTTTAAGGAAGGATGAGGAGGCCTGGGAAGACTTGGGCTTGTCCTTTGATTTGGGCATCTTGGCCTTATCCTTAGACACAGTTGAAGGAGAGGTCACTTTCTCCGGAGTAGTGTGGCTCTCCATAGTACTCACACAAACTGCACTCGGCAAGTCCAAGAACTGTCAAACTGCACCTGTCAGATTCTCTCACAGAGCGAAAATGGCGATCGGGAGCTCTTGACAGGCTCGCGCATGCGCAGAATAGCCTGATCAGTTCAATCGCGCCCTTTGACAGAGCGGAGAGGAACTTTCCTGCCTTTGCCGCTATTTTGCCCCAGGAAGAAGCCTCCCAAAATGGAGGCGCCTGAGGCGATACCGCCTTCACCAGCCCTTGACACCTTAGCACGGGGCTGTCATGTCAGGAACACCAAGCCGCTGCGTTCCTTTAATCGCCAAGCCTCTCTTTGTCGAAAGCAAAAAAACCTTTAAAACCGGCGGCAGTGGCGTGGCGGCGGCAGTTTCAAAGCAGCGCCGAACAGCTGAGAGGCGCTGGAATGCATCCAAGCCTTCCCTCGGCTTTTTCATTAAAAGACGCGTTCCTCGAGCCGCACAGTGGGGGGGGGGCGGACCCCCCCACCTTCGGCTCGCAGCCGGGTGTGACCTCGGAGGTCAGTGACCCTAGGCTGCGGTGCTCCTCGCCTGGGGCAGTACCCGCTGAGGGAAGAGGTCCCCAAGGAGAATCGATGGGGGTGGTGCCCGCAGAGGGCAGAGACCCCTCCTGGAAGCTCTCACCTGCAATAAAAAGGGAGAGAAAAGAGAGAGAAAAAAGATTACAGCATTGAACATCACAATTTATTACAATAAAGACTCAAGTATAACTCAGAACAACAACTACAGTCTCTACACTTAGACTGAGTTTTTAAAACTGGCTCATGGGGGCTGCTAAGGGGGCGGTGCCAGTTAATTATTTAAATTAACTCAGTCTCTACCAATAGGATTGGTTAACAACCCATGATGGACTCTCCTTCCAGAGTCAATGGAGAATGGGATGGAGATTACGTGGAAAAATAGGGAGTGTAGAAGAAACATCATTCTTTCTTGTGTTTAAGTTTCATCATGTTCAATAAATAATTGTTGAAGAAAAAAAGTGTGGTGCATTACTTTCTGGGAGACCCTCATAGCACAGATAAAGTAGTCAAGGAGCAGCTATGTTCTCCTTCCCCAAATACTAGAACCAGAGGTCATCAAAGAACATTGAATGCTGGAAGACAAAATAAATTAATTTTTTATACATCTAAATAAACTTTGGAATTCAAGCAGTCTGGTCCCAGACATCAATAGCAATAGATGACTTAGTCACTTAGATTTATATATTGCTTCATAGAGCTTTACATCCCTCTGTAAGCAGTTTACAGAGTCAGCATATTGCCCCCAACAATCTGGCTCCTCATTTTACCAACCTCAGAAGGATGGAAGGCTGAGTCCACCTTGAGCCAATTAGGATCAAACTGCTGGCAATGGTACTGTATTCTAACCACTGCACCTCCAGGCTCTCAGTTTTGCTGGTTTCCAAAAAGTGTCACACCAGTTCATGGAGGTCATGGAGATCAATGGTTATTAACCTTAATACCATGTGATTACATCTGAAGGGCATCTGTTGGGAGACAAATGGACTTCATTGTGTGGTTCGCTGACCATTGTTAGAACAGACTGCTGAACCGAATGGGTCAGAAGTCTGATTGAGTTGAGCACTAATTATTTATTCTATTATTTTTTGTATGCTGTCCATCTTTACAGAGCGACTCTGGACTTACATTCTTAACTCTACTTGGTGTATACTGGAAAAGACTGGGCACCAGGAAGTTTAGACTCCTAACAGCTACAGATATTTTCTCCATGACAATTCTTTGTGTAAGAGATTCCGTAAATATTGTATTCAATGCTTGTTTGACTTTCAGAATGGCCGCTTGAAACTAAACAACTTGCCATTCATTTTCACCTGTGGGAAGAAATATTGTAGCAGGTGCCACAGAAATACAGTATGTACACAAATCTCGCTTCCTCTCTTCCCCACCTCCAGTTTTTCTTTTGTCATATGCGGTGCACTATAAGGATTTCAAACATCAGAAAGTGCTTGAAAGTTGGCAGGATTTAAAGTAAATTGTTATACACTGTTATTTTAAAAGGGAAATGGCACCAGAGGGAATCTACTGTAGCCTTTGAGTTTCTCCTTTGAAAATACAACAAAATGATAGATTAACAAGGAGTAAGATCTCAAAATCCATAGGTGCAAATGAATCAGATTCTTCCACTGAAGTAAGTGGGATATAGACTCTTTGCTGATCTTTAAGAAAGACTAAGTAGGGTCAGGAATGGATTGATCAATACTTAAAGGGACAGGAGCAAGAATTCCTTGCCGTACAGGGTTAGATTGTCAAGAAAACATCTCAGAAGACACATCTATGGAGATTCTCAGTCATCCATGTCATGGTTGTGTCAAAGATGCTTTTTCAAATCTACTGATAAAGGAGAATATTTGTAATTCAGGGTTGAAATGAGAGATCCTTGGTGCTTTCTGAGCTTGGCTGTTTTCTTACAGATGCTTCATTAATGAAACTTCGTAGGTAGCATGACGAATGCTAGTGGTAACACCGATGATGAGTTTTGGTAATGAAATGTCTGGTAGAACAAAGAACCAAGTTCTGAAGGCACCAAGGGCCTCTCAAAGGCAAATATCTGAGAGTGAGATGGATGGTACCTAAATTTAATAACATAAAAAAAACCCATTTCTATATTGTTGCCAAGAAGACGAACAGTCCTAAAAGAGTTTTCTACCTTAATTTTATTCATCCTGCAATTCTCACTGGCATTTATTCAAGAGCAATAGTGGCATTCCATGCTTGGATACACTGAAACACAAGAATTTATTTCATAAACTTAACAACCTTCTATTACGGTGTGTGATACATTAAAATTGTGTCTGCAAATTCAAGTTTACCACAACATAGGAAAGTATTTCTATATTTATCCATATCCATTATCTAACTTATCCATTTATTTTCGGGATAAGCACATCAGTGAAATCAGTGCACACATTAGAACTTCTCAAAGTTATTGTGGATGCTCTCCAAAATGCAATCTATTGCAAACAACCATTAATTGAATTGAATTGAATTTTTCATTGGATTTATATGCCGCCCCTCTCCGAGGACTGGGGTGGCTTAAATATCTATTAGCTATTAACTAACTATTTAATTAGTAGTTATCTAAGAGCTGTTAACTAACTATTTAAGTATTTAAGTATGTATTAGCTATTAACTAACAGAAGTTGTAGATGCTCCAACACTGGGGGATTTTAAGAAGACAGTGGACAGCAATTTGTTCAGAATGATATAGTAAGAGGTTGAACTAGAAGATCTCCAAGGTCCTTTTCAACTCTTTTATTCTACAACCAGGATGGCACAGTGGTTAGAGTTAGAGTACAGCACTGCAGGCTACTTCACCTAACTGCTAGCTATAGTTCAGTTGTTCAAATCTCACCACCAGCTCAAGGTTGACTCAGCCTTCCATCCTTCTGAGGTGGGTAAAATGAGGACCCGGATTATTGGGGGCAATACAGAGGCAATTCCTGTATGCTGGTTCTGTAAACTGCTTAGAGAGGGAGGTAAAAGCACTATGAAGCGGTATATAATTCTAAATGCTATTGCTATTGCTATTCTATATTTGCCCTGTCTTGAAGACTGATCACAATTACGGTAGCTCCAGCTTTATCTCTCTCTTTTTTGGGTGAGGCGGGGATGAATATTCCTGATTTTAGACAAGGCTGCAGCTTTCCATCATTTCTGTCCTCTAAAAAATTGTACATAGGCTCAGATCTTTCTTAGAAGATTGAGATGAGGCTGGTGATAGATATTTTGTACTGAGCCAATATCCTAAGGGGGAAAATATCTAAATTAAAATACTGGGGGAATAATATTTGATGGGAACCAAGTTTGAAAGAAAAATATTGCCCTGATCTGTCAATCTTTGAAGAAATTCCAATTGACTTGAATCTTTTGCCTCAGGGGAAGAAGAAAAACATTCATCAATTGCTGTGGCCCACCTACTGGTTATTTATAAATATCAGTTGGCATTATGAACATATAGATCTATTTCTTACAATGAGATAATGGAAGTTTAGAACAGATCAATAAGTGTATTAGCACCAATGGTCTCTCTACATACTTTTATTTGTCAAATATGACATCAGTCTGCACAGAAGAGAAGACAAGATAATAGCGCTCATTATGTTTTACACATGGGTTATTACAATAAATATAGGCCCAGCTACCAGTTTAACACCCTTTAGGTCATGTGCCTCTTGGCTATAACTTAAAACAGTGATTAGGAAAGCCAACTAAGTGGGCCAATTCACATTCAAGTATTATGCCAATATTTTTTTAAAAAAGTGAGAGGACATGCTGAGAAGAGATGGTGCTAAAGTTATGAATGTGTAATATCACTTTAAATATAATCTCTGGGTCATGGTTCTTATCCTATTCTGATCCAAATATCGAGGATTGCTTAAAGGCATGTGAGTTCATTTTGGAGTTGGATGGCTCATAAATCTAACAAAAATAGATAGATGATAGGTAGTGTTTTGGTTGGCTCTGGCCCAGCTCCTGCCCCAGGGAATGTGGAGGTGGATGCAGGGGAAACTTCAACATGTCACAGGCCTGTGTTATTGCTGACAGAGTCAGTTCAGAGTTTAGTTTCCTCGGAAGGTGGGAGTGACTCGGCAGAGGGGGGCTTGGCACACAGCCCAGGCAGTCAATCTCCCTTATCTTCCATTGATTCGGATGAAGACGTTTTGGATCCACGCAAGCGCAGAATTATGCGTAGAAGAGACCAAGTAAGGACATATTATAGGAGATAAGAGCGGCCACCTGTATTTGGGTAGGGCTCCAGTAATTAGGGCTGTTGTTATAAATAGCAGCATGTGGGTTTGGCCGTTGTGGAAGAGTATCTGATCGCATTTCGTCAGGAATCCTGTGTTGCTGGTTTCTGGACTTTGTTGATTTTTCACGCCTTTGAAAACAAAGTAGAGCAACATGTGTGTGTGTATCTCACTTCGTTGGAAGAAAGGGTGTGAAGTTTCTTCACAGCTGCTAGCTAAGTACTTAATGACTGCTTAAGGTTAATTATACAGACTACCCAGTTGTTTTTGGACGAGTGCTCTGTGCAATACAAAGAGTGCTTAGTTTATTTTTAATTTTGGGATATAGATAGATAGATAGATAGATAGATAGATAGATAGATAGATAGATAGATAGACAGACAGACAGACAGACAGACAGACAGACAGACAGACAGACAGACAGACAGATAGATTTTGAAGCAAGCAAATGTGAGTTTATGGGTACTCATATTTTCTTGCTTAAAAATTTACAGAATAACAGAGTTGGAGGGCATCTTGGAGATCTTCTAATCCATCATCCAGCTCAAGCAAGTGACTCTATACCATTTTAGAAGTCCATTGTCTTATTTAAAAGCTTCCAGTGTTGGAGCAACCATAACTTCTGAAGGCAAGCTGTTCCAATGGGTTAATTGTTCTGTTAGAAAGTTTCCCCTTCATTCCAGGTTGTTTCTCCCCTTGTTTAGTTTCCATCCATTACTTCTTGTCCTGCCTTCTGATGCTTTGGAAAATATATTGACCTCTTCTTCTTTATGGCAGGCCCTCAAACATTAGAACACTGCTATCATGTCACCCCTAGTCCTTCTTTTCTGTTAATCCTTCTTCCGACAACATATTTATCTGGGATGATAGGGGTGCAATAATGGGTTATGATGGTGCTGGCAAACCTATGGCACATGTACCACAGGTGGCATGCGGAGCCATATTTAAGGACACACAAGGCATTTCCCTATGTCAGCTTCAGCACACATGCACGTGCTGGCCAGCTGATTTTCAGCCTTCTCTTCAGCTGTTTTTGCTCTCCCCAGGCTTCCAGAAAGCCTCCTGTGTTCTGTGTTGGACCATTCTTTGGCACCCCCAGGCTTCAGGAGCTTTCCTGAACCCTGGGGAGAGCGAAAAACAGCCCAAGGTGGAAGGGAAGCATGGGGGTTTTGCACGTGCATGAGGGGGAGAGCATTGAATTATGGGTGTGGGCACTCACACATGCACTATCATGCACACATGCACCCTTTGGCACCTGAGCTGAAAAAGGTTCACCATCACTGGGTTATGAGCAGGGGTGGGCTACTGCCCAGACAGAAGGAATGCAGTGGGGTAGCAAGAATGGAGCTCCACCCCAGAGCACCCAATTTGCACTGAAAGATATTGAAAGAAAATGCAGGGTGTCCTGCATAAGCCACGGCCACAGTGTGATAGTACAAATTTTGGTAGCCCTTCACTGGTTATGAAAATCCTCAAAGATTTAAATCATCTTCTTTTAATAATCCTATAATATCTTGTGGGTTGGGGTTTGGGCAACTGAATGGAGCTAGCAGACGATTTAAATGGCTGGATGCCCTTCCTGTCAACAATGCAGTGGTTTGCTCAGTAGAAATATTCACATAGTGCCCAGAAAGAGAACTATCTACCTCTACTTAGGATCGAACTCACAGCCTCCTGATTGTGAGGCGAGAGCTCCATTGTAGGCCACCGCACCACTCCCCTCAAAGACCTAAATGATCCAAGCAAATAGCTGCAAGAGGATTACATTTTCATCATAATTCTAAAGTAAATTGAAAATGTAGTTAAAAACAAATAAATAAACAAAGCAGAAGTGTCTTCTGGAGGAGAAAAGAAGAAACAGGGGGGAAAAAAGCTTCCAGGACGTGAAAAAAATATTATATGTCTGTAAATCCCTATCAGCCTGACAATAAATTCCCTGCTTTCTCCCAGGGCTGATCTTATGATGCAACAGTGCTTACAGCCTCCCTCTTTTCATACCAGCTGCCACTCTTAATGACAGGCATTTAGCTGGTGCCATATAGGACCACTCAACATTACATGGAAAACAGATTTAAGGTGGCAAGAAAAATTATCTTTCAAAGCCATTTTGTCTGAAGGTACGATGGGTCAGTGAAAGGCAAAAATCCATCTTCCTTTAAAATAAGCCATGTTGTAATCCTGTCCATAAACTCAACAGACTGGAAAAATGAAAGGTTGCATATCTATCTCTCTATTTGTCTTCAACAGCACCAAGTTATCATCTGCCTTCATAAGAGGAAAAGAGAGAGAGAGAGACCCCCAGGAGATTATGCACCACTTGTAAAGGCTGACAGCAGGTGAAATACCAGATGGGAAAAAAAATATTGAATAATAAATAACACCCCCCCCCCCTTTTAGAAACCTTGGTAGGGAAATATTAAATGTTAATATGGATAACAAAGTGGTCCTCCACCCCGCCTATGCCAGACATTTCCAAATGCACCCCAACATTCCCAAAGGAACAAGTTAGATGTTCAGAAAATCAAGTTTGTGAAGAAAGCGGTATTTCTTTTTTAAAAAAATTCTATTTACTTGTTTTGTGAGAAAGGCAACTTTGTTTGATTGATGACTCAGCTTTTCCAATAAGGGAGAGTGCGAGAAAGGTGGGGGGAAGGGAACCCCAAAATCATTCCCCATCCCATCCAGACTGCATTTTTTCCCTAAAAACAATTTGTGGGCATAAATAGGGTTTTCAGCTGAATTTCAGTTCAACCTGTAGATAATTGAATGATAATAAAAGTTCCTAAATGCTCAGAATTGCTTTGTTCCTGGAACAGGATCAGAGGTAGGTTCCCCCCAGTTTGGACCAGTTCACCCAAACCAGTAGCAACCTGCTGGTGATGTCACAATGATGTCACAGAACCAGTTTGGTCGGTGCCTCTCTATGGACTCCATCTTTTTTTTAATGATTTTTTTTCTGTTTTATTTCTTCTGAGCATGCACAGAAATCAAATTTCTGACATTGCGCCTGAGTCACCATTTTATTTTCCACTCTGTTTTTATTTGTTTATTTACATTTTTGGGGCACTGTACATGCGCGCACCCACGAGGTGCAGCCACGTGGCACGGGAGGAAGCAAACCAGCAGTGAGATAAATTAGAACCCACCCATGAACTGGATGCTTCTGCCAATTTGGCATTATCTCATTTTTTTAGCATATGTAATTGATGTCAAGCCTATTTATGGAGAAATTTGACTTGCCATATTTCAGAAATGATTCCCTTAAGCTTTACCAAGTTACCAGCACAAATATCCCTAAGCGGTACAAATTTGTATGATTTCTTAGACCTTTAGCAAAGTTGGGGAAACCTCTGGCACAGCTATTTAATAATCGATAATTACTTAATATGAGCTGTGGTGGCACAGTAGTTAGGATGGTGTATTGCAGGGTAACTCTGCCCGCAGCCAGGAGTTCGATCCTGACTGGCTCACGATTGACTCAGCCTTCCATCTTTATCAGGTTGGTAAAATGAAGAGCCAGATTGTTGGAGGTAAGATGCAAGCACTGCAAAGCGGCATATAAATGTAAGTGCTATTGTTATTTCATTGCAATTGTAACTGAAGCCCTTGAACTGCATATAGCATTATAAGCCCTGAATGGGGATTCTTGATATCCAAAGTTGACTGAAACCTTGTAGTGTTTCAAAGAAACGGAATATTAAATATAATTAAATAGTCATGTTAAATGAGATTGAAGCAGTTAGCATGACTGTTTTACTTATATTTAAGTAGAATTACATTTAAATTGAAATGAAAATTGGTAGAATTTTAAATCTGACCTTTTCCTCCCCCACCACTGCCATTAAATTCTCAAGTGTAGCCATCATGCAGGATTCTGAAAGTTGATTCTTAGTCCAAAAATGCTTTGCACTTCAATTTAGGATAGGCTTCATTAGTACTGTATGTCTAGTTTAATTAAAAGAAGGACATGATAGCAGTGTCCCAATATTTGAGGGGCTGCCACAAAGTAGAAAGGGTAAGCTATTCTCCAAAGCAGCTAAAGGCAGGAGAACAAGCAATAGATGGATACTAACCAAGGAGATAAGCAACCTAGAACTAATAGGATTTCTGATAGAACAATTGATCAGTGGAATGGCTTACCTTCAGAAATTGTAAGTTCTCCGACACGGGAAAATTTTAAGACACGATTGGAGAAGCATTTGTCCAGAATGGTATAGGGTCTAGTCCTTGTGCAAGGGGTTGGACTGGATGATCTCTAAGGTCCCTTCCCACTCTGTTATTCTATAAATGGAAAATTTTCAAATCTAGCACCAGGCATCATTTGTTAATATCTGCAAATCTGATTTTTTAAAAAGAAAAAGAAGACTGGTTAAAAACCATTGGGTGTTCTGCCTTATTTACTATGGAAGTTCCTAAGGCATCAAGAAAGAATCAATTAATGCCCTATTATGGATGGAGAAAATGACATGTGATATGAGAGGGAGATGAAGGGAAGCCCTGGGTGAAGAATCTGCACCTGTAGTATCCCAGAGAAAACACTTGTTTTACATACAGTTGTCTGTCATGGGGAAATACAATCTGACGTCATTGAAGATTATATTTCCTTCTAAAAGCACAGCTTCTTCTAGCAGAGATGAATTTGTATGTATGCCGTTGAAACATTACTGGTCAAGGTCATCAATTGCTGGCAGATACATTAAATTAAAGAACTAAGATTGAAGGCCAGGAAGAGAAGACGGGAGCATGAGATGGTATGCAGGGAATAAACAATTTTATCCCATAAATAATGAGCTTTGAAAAGAGCCCTGATTGCAAAGATTAATTTGCAAAGAACCACTTTCTAACTAGATTCACGCTCAAAGCATGTAGCATGAAACTGGTGCTTGAAAGACAAATTCACCCGCAGGGTTCAGTTGAGCTGATGGCACTGCAGCATTTCTCCAAGGAAACCAGAAATGCAGATGGCAAACCAATCTTTCTGTTTTCTTGGAGCTGTCTGATTTTAAAGTTCTTCCCCAAATCCCCAATATCTTCATGACAAGAAGGAGAGAGATATTTTTGGCATTCAATCCTCTTCCAAAGATGTATTCAAATACCATATTTTTCAGAGTATAAGACTCAACTTTTTCTTTTTCTAATTGGTTGAACATTTAATTGAGTGGGGAATATTGACTGAAAATATAGAAAAGTTAATATGAATTTGCAATAGTAACTGAATTGATTGTTAGAAGATATTAATTCTGTTATAAATATATAAGAAATTAAGATTTAAAAGATTGGATTGGTAAATTATTTTTTGCTCTGTTAAATTTGTTGGTTTTAATATTAGATAGGTAGATTTGGGTTTTTTATTTTTTACTTTTACTAAGGTTATATAAGGGTTTTTGTTTTTAAAGAAAATGTGTAAGAAGGGGGACTAGGCATGATGGTCTATTTATTTGTAAGATGATAATTATGATGAATATTGAATGAATATTGTTAAAAGGAAGTCAAAGGTGAATTTAATTTGAAGAAAACTGGTTGTCTAAGTATCAGAATTAGAGGCCGAAGTTTGGGAGTTAGATATGTACCAAATGTAAATAATTTGGAATTAGAAATTTATTTTTTGGGATTATACATGATTAACTAATGAGATACTGTTTTTATCGTAACATGAATAGAAAGTATTTTGTAATGTATTGAGAAAAGCTTATATGGAGAAAAAAATGGGAAAAAGAATCCACAAAAAAGACTCACCTTTTTCCCCCTCAAAAGAGGGTGGAAATGTCAGTGTGTCTTGTATACCTTTTTACATTTTTTTCACCTTTTATACTTTTTTTCTGTCCTGATGCCATGCCCCCACCTGCAGGGAGCAAAAATGCCTCAATTTTTGTGGAAAAAAAACCAGGCAAAAAATGGCCTGTTTTTCACAAAAATGGGGCTGTTTTTGCCTCCTAATTACCTCATCTAACATGACTGGAGGAGGAATTCTGGGAGTTGAAGTCCACAAGCCTTTAAGCAGTCAGTTCACAGTCCCTCAGACTGAGTGTGTGTGTGGGGGGGAATAGACTGGGTGGGTGGGCGTGGCAGGGTGGTCATGTGACTGGATGGATATGGCTAGCTGGGCGTGGTCAATTTAAGAGTCCATCAAACAATGCACACGAATTAAAGTTTAGTTTGTTTTGCTCTTGTGGGTGTTTTATTTGCTTTTGTTTGCATGCTGCTCCTTTGGTTGACTTTTCTTTCCACTAGATCATTTTTTCCAGCTGTTTAGGAGTTTCATGGTCCATTTCAGAAAACTCAGTTTTGCAGCAATTCTTCTTAATATAATTGTAACCATTTATAGCTAAAAAGATACAGTGTACCTTTATTGTGTAGTATTTTTTCACTTTTTAAAAAAAATGTGGGGGGTTTTCCTCTTTGACATTGTATTTTTAAAAAATCTTTCTGGGTTTTGTTTGTTTTTCTGTCATAATTTTAAATATATAAACCATACGTGCAGAACGCAGGCTAATTATTTTGAATTTTCAAACTTACCCATTTTTTATATGTACCTGCATTTTTCTTCACAACTTTTGAGTGAAGGCTACACTGAAGAAAGCTATAATAATCATGGCCTAATTTAAGTAATAATCCAGGGAAAAGGAATAATACTAATGTCTTAAAAATTACAATCAAAAGTAATTCTTTTCCATTTCAAGCAAAAGGTACTTTTGTTAGAGAATATTACTAAGGGGACTTTTTTTTCATATATGAAAAATAATTCATATTTTTTGACAGCACTGGGAGTTCAGAAATTAAATTCCTGATAATAAAATACCAGAAGCAGGATAGAAGTGGATATGAAAATAAAATGCCAACAATTTACCTCCATATTTCTCAAGGTAAACCCTTGTAAGATACCTTATTAGAAAACTTACTAAAATCTTCAGAAAAAAACCTGTTAATAGTTATTCAGCATGGACATACAATAGTTATCCTATCAAATCTAAATTAACCAATTGACTTGCACACTTCATTTAAAATATGAACACAGCAATTAAAGAGGACAGGGGAAAATATCCTGTCAGTAAGAACATCCTATCAAAATCAGTTTTATTGTTATGAGAAATTAATCGGTGAGTGTATGCTTAGAAGCAATCACTTGCATATTTAACAGCTAAGTTGTTAACTGGTTTAACATTTAATAGTTAAATATATATTTAGGGTATTTTAATAGCACCCAAAGAAGGACTATGAAAGAGGTAGCATAAACATAATTGGAATGCATAGATTTAAATACTATGTTTATAATAATATTAAGTGTAATGAGCAAATCTTATTTCAAAGAGAAATAAGTATCTTTTTAAAAAGTATTTTTTCAGTATCTGCTGTGTTTTTCAGAACAGAAGGCTAGGGATGCATAAACTTTTATGCATCCATTTCATGCCTTTTTCATTCACGTTTGATCATATATCTCCATTCTATTTAATTTCCACATCAACCTATTAAAAATTCTGTGCAAATATTTTCAATACAGATTCCTTGGACAAAATACTTTCTATCACACTTGACTTTGTATGCAATTCAGTTTCAATTATACAAAGTATGTCCTCATATATTCATTTCTGAATGAGACTCTGCTGGATCTATACTTATTAGAGCCCTATACAGTGGTACCTCTGCTTACGAACTTAATTTGTTCCGTGACCAGGTTCTTAAGCAGAAAAGTTTGTAAGAAGAAGCAATTTTTTTTCATAGGAATCAATGTAAAAGCAAATAATGTGTACGATTGGGGAAACCACAGGGAGGGTGGAGGCCCTGTTTCCTCTCAGGAGATTCCTAGAGAGGCCCCATGGAGGTTTCTCCCCACCTTTTCCAGTCCTGTTTCCTCCCAGGAGATTCCTAGAAAGGGCCCACAGAGGCTTCTCCCTGCCTTTTCCGGTTACAGTTTCGGAGGCTTGGGTTTGTAAGTGAAAAATGGTTCTTGAGAAGATACAAAAAAATCTTGAACACCCAGTTCTTATCTAGAAAAGTTTGTAAGTAGAGGCGTTCTTAGGTAGAGGTAACACTGTATATCCATCTATCCATCCCTTCTTTTTAGGTGATGGAGGCATATACATTTGTAAAAATTAATAAATACATTGCCAGTAACATAATTAGTTGCTGATTATTGAAGGAATAATCAGCATTTTTTGAGTAAATTATTTATTAACAATTTAAGAAAGTTACAGAAATAAGGGCTATCTTTCCTGAAAAAAGATAAACATATTTTTCATTCTTACTCTATATTAATATGTGTATGTTATCTTCTTGTTTAAATCTTCTAATTTTATATAAAATATAGATATAACAGGGAAATATTTTAGAGAATGAAACACACACACACAAACCCTCCAACAAATTGAAAACACACACCAAGGTTTGATCAATAAGTTATAGCCAGAAATTCTGGAACTGAAGTTAAATGGGGCCTGGAAAATATTGCTAACAAGAAAGCTGCAGGAGTTGATGGAATACCAGCAGAAGTGGCACAAGGACAGATTTCTTGAGCACATGAATGCACAATGTTGTCCTCAACCCAGCATCAACCCCACTGTGAAGGTGACAGAATCTTTTCTTGCTGTACATCCAAAGTCATGTTTTCTGGCTTCTACTGTGCGGTGTGATCTGCCTGCTGTCTTTCATCCGATTGTAGGTCATTGGTCTTTACTCTCTATACCAGACCTGGGCAAGGGGTGGCCTGCAGGCTGCATCCGGCCCGCCCGCTGTCTCTGACCGGCCCGCCTGCTATCTGTGACCTGTTTCCTGGAAGAGGAAGCCATAGAGTGGGGGGGGGGGGACAAGCACCTCAAATGAGCAGGAGAAAAAAGCAACCACCAACAAGGCTCTCTTTCTCGTGGGACAAATCGGGGTCGCCCTTTTTAGTCCCGTTTTGCTGCAGGAAAGCAACAATCCCTCCTTCCTCACGGCTCTCTCCTCTCTGCAGTGCCGGACAAAAGGCAGCGGTTTGGGAGGGGGAGCAGTTGCAGAGGCTCAGGGCGGCGGCAGCAGCAGCCCAACTGCGGCAGGAACAGGCTGGGCAGCCGAGACGGGGGGGGGGGCAACCGCCCAGAGGATATGATGCAAGGGTGGAGGGCTGCTGGGGAAGGGGGCAGTGGTCCGACACAGAGGGGAGGAAGGCGGGAGGGCAGCTTCATGCCACATTGGGTGTTATTGTTCCATAAGTGAATATTATTGTGATAATGCAGGGGAGGGGCAGCCGAGTGTGGAAGTGAAGGGAGGAGGGGGAGGAGACCGGAGGGGCAAATAAATAAATAAGGAACAGGGGGGATGTTTGTGCTCTTTGTGTGTATGTGTTTTGGGAGAGAGAAAACAAGGAAGAGGGTAGAACTGAGTTAATTATATTAGTCCAGCCCTCTAAAACCATCCCAATTTCTCACGCGGCCCCATGGCAAAATTAATTGCCCACCCCTTCTCTACACCCATGTTATCCAGATCTTTTTGGCCTCCTCCAAAGAGACCTTCTGATGGTGGACAAGCAAGGGAGTTTGCTTTTTTTTTACAAATTTGCCAGTAGCCTATTGGAATGGGGTTGTTAGTCCCCTAATCCCATGGATCAGAGAAAATGGGAACTTCTCTTAATGTTTTAGCTAAATCAGATTGATAGGAATATCCATTGCTTCTTGTTCTGCCTTCTGGTGCTTTGAAAAATACATTGCCCCCAGGCAGGGGTTCCTTGTCTCTGACACTCCTGGAGACTGGTATGGGCGCACACACATCTGACAGGCGGGCGTGCATGCGTCGGTGTGAGATTCAGTTTCTGCACATGTGCCTGAAGTGAAATCTCATGCACGGATGGTCTTACACATGAGATTTCACCAATTTTTGGTATTTTTTTGCTTCATGGAAGCAAAAACTCAGCAAAAATTGGCAAAATTTCAGGTGTGAGAGCATCCTCACGAGAGATTTCGTTTCCGGCACATGCACAGAAGTCAAATCTCGCATGTGTGCGCAGCTCCATTTTTCCCTACCAGAATGCCGTCCCCCCACAGGAACCCATTACTGACCCCCCCCTTCTTTCTTGCAGCCTCTTAAAATCCTATTGCCTATCACACTCTTGGGCAAAGCAGATGAGCCATTTCCTCCTTTCAGTGGTCCATGAAAGTATATCTACAGTATGTAGATAATAAAGTTTTGAAAAAAAGGTAACCAACATTTTTACAGAACTGTTGATTTGTTGAGAAAGAAGCCAGATACTATTAGGGATAATATAAGGAAAAGACTTGAATTCAGAAAAACAGAGCCACTGAATTCTGCAGAAATGTTGCCTATTGAATCACAGACAGTTGGAAGTGACAGAATTACTGAATAACATAATAGCAAGAAAAGTAGCATGCTGGGAACACATGTCTCTTGCTTTTGGACCTTCCGGTGACATATGGTTGCCCACGGTGGGAAGCAGGACAAGTTAGGACTTTGGTCTAATGTAGCATGCCTCTTAAGAAGAACCTGCTCCCTCCCTCCCACCCTCTCTACTTCTAACAATTGTTTTCCACATACATCCAGTTCTAGGAATAGAATAGAATAGCACTTTTGGGATAACGAGGTGGGGTGGCGCAGCAGCTAGAGTGCTGTACTGCAGGCCACTGAAGCTGACTGTAGATCTGAAGTTTAGCGGTTCAAATCTCATCACCAGCTCAAGGTTAACTCAGTCTTCCATCCTTCCGAGGTGGGTAAAATGAGGACCTGGATTGTGGGGGCAATAGCCTGGCTCTGTTAAAAAGTGCTATTGTTAACATGTTGTAAGCCGCCCTGAGTCTAAGGAGAAGGGAGGCATAAAAATTGAATGTATGAATGAATGAATCAACGAACGAACAAACAAACAAACAAACAAGTAAGCAAACAAATAAAGACATGCATTGGGGATTTTGTTCCATCTTCCCACAAAGCCCAAGCAAGCTAGAAGTACACATATAAAAACCCAACCTGGGTAAAGATTGGGCTCAAGATAACTTGCAATGCAGAGAAAGGAAAATCCCTGTATAAAGCAGTAGTGGGATTCACATTTTTTGCTACCAGTTCTGTGGGCGAGGCTTGGTGGGTGTGGTGTGACTTCGTGGACATGACAGGGAAAGGATGCTGTAACATCTCCATTCCCTCCCCACTTCAGGAGAAGGTTACTGCAAAATTCCCATTTCCTCCACATCAGCTGGAACTCAGGAGGCAGAGAATAGATGGGGGTGGGGCCAGTCAGAGGTGGTATTTACCATTTCTCCAAAATACTCAAAATTTCCACTACCGGTTCTGCAGGACTGGTCACAACCTGCTGAATTCCACCTCTGGTACAAACCTACCTGAAAAAATTGACCACAAATACAAATCAGTGGAGAATGGTATGAAGGATAATTGTCTCGCTATAAGGCTGATTAAAAAAAAAAATAGATGGGAAGTTTTTTTTTTATAAAAAAAATCCCTTGGCCACAGGAGACTGCTACAGCAAGGAGAGAAGTAGGATTAAAAATTGAAATAAGACTAATTTAGAGATCTAATTATTAGAAAATAGGTTTTGTATCCAACCCCCAAAGCAACTGGTGTTCTATTAGAAGTGCACCCTGTGGTTCACTCAAAAATAAAATAAAAAAGGGATTAACCATCTTAGTTTGGAATATGGAGGCAACTGCAGTAGAGAATTACGCTATTCTTTACTGCTAATGATCTCCCTGCGAGCCAGATAACTTTATGTTTCCCTTTCTCAGTTCTTTTGTATAGCTTTTAACCATAATTAGAAAAAGATTGCAGTTTGGTTGAAAATATTACTTCCAATTCAAAACAGGGCTAAGCTTCCTCCTCCCTTAACGTTCTCAGGAATTTGCTACCTTGAATGTGCCTGTTTGCTACTCAGAGAGCTTTTATTTTCAATATAGAATTGTAACTCAGTAATATTATGGATAACATTTCACCCAGGACCTCCTTACCTTGAGAAGCATTCACCCACAGTTGTTTTCTTCAAAAGTGTAGCGAACTTTGGCTACAGTAACACCGAAAGAAAATCATCACCAAGGAAGGATTGGCCAGGGTATCACTCCACCAGAAATGAACCCAGGAATCCAGCATGGCCAGCATCAGAATTAAAATCAGCAACACCTGACAAGATGCAGGGATTATAATTTAAAGGAACCTCCTTTCATTTTAAAAGAAAGCTAAGCAAAAAATAAAAAAACAGGCACCAGCACACCAGAGATTTGCTTTCATTTCCTTGTGCTCATCCTGGGAAACTTTATCAAATGTTCCCCAATTTAGCTATTTTATTAGGTAGTTTATAACCCTAAACATTTTGCAATGAGCCCTTGTTAGAGAGCTTTTTCCTAGAAAGATAAAACAGATGAACCAATGTCTTCCAAGCAATACTGAAGGCAAGTGCTCCATTCGGAAGAAACCATAATAAAGATCAAACAAAGCCATGGAGAAAGAAAATATGTATACTCAGACTGCACTTAAAAAGCAGAGATGCAGAACTTCTAATTGGAGCTAACTCTAATCACAGTTTAGAGTTTATCAAGGCTCAGTCCAAAGCTCAATCAGGGTCTACTTGAATTTCATGGTCTGAAGACTGTAGTTTTAAAATGGCTTCTGCAAAGACTTAATTATTTGACTCCCTATGGTAAGTTGAAGGCAAACCAAAGGCTGGTTAGAAAAGCTGAAACTTTGCAAGCACCTGCCAGGGGTCCAAGAAATTCCCCCAACAAAATAAAACTCCAAAGCTAGAAGTTCCTCAAAGTCCCAATTGATTAGAGAGGTCATGTGGGCACATTTCAAGCATCCAGGTTTTTCCCACCCAGCTGAAAGTTCACAACCCTCCCCCACCCCAGGTTCATCACATGGTCCAATCCAATCTTCACATTCAGCTGGAGACAATCCCCACTCAGTCCCATCCAGGTGCAGGCAACTGTCCTTGATTCCCAGAGTAAAAAATCTTCCACTGCTCCAACCAACCACCCCCTCCTAATTTTGCAGGCTAAAATATGTGGCAGTTAAGAAGCTGGGGGGGGGGGATGGCTTCCAAAACTGAAAGCACCTTCCAGGGGGGAAATATACAAGTTTTATTTGGCAAGGAGGGTTAAGGACAACCAAAGGGATTCTGGCAAACCAGTTGTTTTGCCCTACTTCTTTTTTTAAGATCCACCAAAGAGGAAGTCATTGCCTTTATGCTAATTAAGTAACTAATTAAACGGATAAAGTAAAGGACTATCTGTCCTTACTTTAAGGCAGAGTTCTTCAAACTTGGCAACTTTAAGACTTGTGGACTTCAACTCCCAGAATTCTGCCAGGTTTGGGAACTTCTGCATTAAGGACATCTGAAATCTCATGTTGGGATCGGAATAGTATCAAATGGGAGCAGCGACTCATTCAAATAATGTTCCGGTAATCTCACGCTACTAACCAGAGCATACAAAACGTTTGAAAAACCAATCCTCGAATACAGCTCATCTGTCAGGAACCACACCACATTTCAGACATAAACACTTTAGAAAATGTCCAGAGTTACTTTACTAGAAGAGCCCTCCACTCCTCCACTCGCAACAGAATACCCTACACAACTAGACTTACAATCCTAGGTTTAGAAACCTTAGAACTACGTGGCCTTAAACACGACCTAAGCATAACCCATGAAATCATCTGCTACAACATCCTTCCTGTCAATGACTACTTCAGCTTCACCCACAACAACACACGAGCACACAACAGATACAAACTTAAGGTAAATCGTTCAAAATTCGACTGCAGGAAATACGACTTCAGTAACCAAGTAGTTGATGCATGGAACTCACTACCAGACTCTGTAGTATCACCACCTAACCCCCAAAACTTTACCCTTAGATTATCCACTGTTGACCTCTTCCAATTCCTAAGAGGTCAGTAAGGGCCCTGCATAAGTGCACCAGGGTGCCTTCCGTCCCCTGTCCACCTATTGTTTATACCTATAAATTGAATATATAGTTTATAATATATAATATAATATATAATTTATGCCTATAAATTGAATCCAGAAAATAATGCAGAGGTATAGAGGTGTGTCTATTTGGTATCAAATAAATCTCAAATCTCTGGGCTGCCTTTAAAGGGAAACCAATGTAAATATTGGCCTACAAACAGGGTGGCATAAAAAGTATTGTTATTCCTAGGTATAAAGCATAATGCGGATAGTTCTCAAAGTACAACAGTTCATTTAGTGATTGTTTGAAGTTACAACAGCACTGGAAAAAGTGACTTATGTTCATTTTTCACACTTGTGATGGTTGCAACATCAGTTGACAGGTACATGGGCAAAATCTGCATTTGTATATTGTGTGAAAACATAAAACTGCTGTTTGCGCCTAAAAAGGAAGGATAGAGTATAAATAATAAGTACCTTCTTTTAAGACATTGTTAAAAAAATCCACCTTAATGTCAGAAAGGCTCTAAACTGCGTTAATGTCAAAATAAACATAAATGCAAATCTGATTTGAAACCAATACATTGTTATTCTAGCCCATGTCTTTTTGAGCTAGTTAACAAGCGATAAGCATGAAAAAGAAGAGAAGAGGGGTTGGGTTTTTTTAAAAAAAAATATTCTTCCTAGTATCCTGCTGATATTTCAAGCTTATTTACTGTACTTATTTGGAACTTACTTGGAACTGGCAACAAGATATAATTTATTTTACAGCTCTTCAGCACTTGGTCCTCAGCTTTAAAAAACCCCACCCCTCCATAGCTTATTATTTTCCATTTTTCTAGGAGGCATCTATCCTAATCGCCTTGTTCCTTCTTTCCTTTCCTTTCCCACATCATTTACATTCACAATTGGCCTATAAACTTGCAAATCAAGTGCAGGTCAGATGCTGCTGTAGATAAGTATGAACAGATACGACTTTGCCAGATTTGGTATCAACAGATGGTTTGGATTAAAGTGGCTTAATTTGTCTAGAGTATTGCTATTCTCTATCTGGTAGGAAACAGAATTAGCATACTGCCGTTATACCTTGGCTTATGGCTATCTGTGGCCTTCTGTCCTGTTCCCTACAGATAGCCCTCCATTTACAATATTCGCTTTAGTGACCTTTAGTACAAAGGCACTTTAAAATGGGACCTATGACCATTTTTTCACACTTAGGACCATTGTAACACCCCCTAAGTCACGCAATCAAAATTTGGACCCTTCATATTTATGGCTGTTGTAGTATCCCAAGGTCATGTGGCAATTTTTTTTTGGCTTTCTGCACGAGAGGACCAAGCAAAGCCCGAGGGAGGGGTCAAATGTGTCATAAGCCATGCCAGTGGTGGGCAGCAGCTGGTGTGTGCAGGTGCTCAGCTTTGGTAGGAAATACTGGGATACATGTTCAGCTGCACGCCCCAATGCATCTCCGCAAATAGTGCCCTTATACTATTTGCTGTATTTTATCTTAGGATGGATATATGTTTATCCCAGGCATGTTTAAATTCAGTTACTGTGGATTTACCGACCATGTCTGCTGGAAATTTGTTCCAAGCATCTACTACTCTTTCAATAAAATAATATTTTCTCACGTTGCTTCTGATCTTTCCCCCAACTCATTTCAGATCGCCCCCCCTTGTTCTTGTGTTCACCTTCCTATTAAAAACACTTCCCTCCTGAACCTTGTTTAACCCTTTAACATATTTAAATGCTTCGGTCATGTCCCCCCTTGCCCTTCTGTCCTTCAGACTATACAGATTGAGTTCATAAAGTCTTTCCTGATAAGTTTAGAAACATAGAAACATAGAAGTCTGGTGGCAGAAAAAGACCTCCTGGTCCATCTAGTCTGCCCTTATACTATTTTCTGTATTTTATCTTAGGATGGATATATGTTTATCCCAGGCATGTTTAAATTCAGTTAATGTGGATTTATCTACCACGTCTGCTGGAAGTTTGTTCCAAGGATCTACTACTCTTTCAGTAAAATAATATTTTCTCATGTTGCTTTTGATCTTTCCCCCAACTAACTTCAGATTGTGTCCCCTTGTTCTTGTGTTCACTTTCCTATTAAAAACACTTCCCTCCTGGACCTTATTTAACCCTTTAATATATTTAAATGTTTCGATCATGTCCCCCCTTTTCCTTCTGTCCTCCAGACTATAGAGATTGAGTTCATGAAGTCTTTCCTGATACGTTTTATGCTTAAGACCTTCCACCATTCTTGTAGCCCGTCTTTGGACCCGTTCAATTTTGTCAATATCTTTTTGTAGGTGAGGTCTCCAGAACTGAACACAGTATTCCAAATGTGGTCTCACCAGCATTCTATATAGCGGGATCATAATCTCCCTCTTCCTGCTTGTTATACCTCTAGCTATGCAGCCAAGCATCCTACTTGCTTTCCCTACCGCCTGACTGCACTGTTCACCCATTTTGAGACTGTCAGAAATCACTACCCCTAAATCCTTTTCTTCTGAAGTATTTGCTAACACAGAACTGCCAATACAATACTCAGATTGAGGATTCCTTTTCCCCAAGTGCATTATTTTACATTTGGAAACATTAAACTGCAGTTTCCATTGCTTTGACCATTTATCTAGTAAAGCTAAATCATTTACCATATTACAGACGCCTCCAGGAATATCAACCCTATTGCACACTTTAGAGTCATCGGCAAATAGGCAAACCTTCCCTACCAAACCTTCCCCTATGTCACTCACAAACATATTAAAAAGAATAGGACCCAGAACAGAGCCTTGTGGCACACCACTTGTAACCTGACTCTGCTCAGAATACTCGCCATTAACAATAACTCTCTGATGTCTATGCGTCAGCCAGCTGCAAATCCATTGAACTATCCAGGGATTAAGTCCAATCTTCACTAATTTATCTATCAGCTCTTTATGTGGAACCGTATCAAAGGCTTTGCTGAAGTCCAGGTAGGCAATATCCACGGCACCACCTTCATCCAACACCTTTGTGACATAGTCAAAGAAATCAATGAGATTAGTCTGACATGATTTGCCTTCAGTAAAGCCATGCTGATTTGGGTCCAATAGGTTATTGTTTTTTAGGTGCTGATTTATCCTCTTTTTGAGTAGAGTCTCCATCATTTTAACTACCACTGATGTCAAGCTAACTGGCCTGTAGTTACCAGCTTCTTCTCTACTGCCCTTCTTGTGGATAGGCACAACACTGGCCATTCTCCAATCCTCAGGAACTTCTCCTGTTAACAAGGATTGGTTAAACAAATCAGTCAGGGTGGTAGCAATGACAGATCTGAGTTCTTTAAGAACTCTGGGGTGGATGCCGTCTGGACCCATTGCCTTATTTATCTTTAATCGTTCAAGTTCTTCTAAGACATCGGCTTCTAAGATCACTGGAGCTGAATCCGTACAGCTGGAAGCAATGCTATATCCCTCTATAGTATTATTTTGTAAGGTGTCTTTTGAGAAAACTGAACAGAAGTAGCTATTGAAATGGTCAGCGATCTCCTTATTCCCATTAATGCATGTATTATTCCCGGTACTAAGCTTCCTGATGCCGCAGTTTTTCTTCTTCTTATCACGAATATATCTGAAGTTTTATGTTTAAGTCCTTCCACCATTTTTGTAGCCTGTTCAATTTTGTCAATATCTTTTTGTAGGTGAGGTTTCCAGAACTGCACACAGTATTCCAAATGGGTTTTCACCAATGCTCTATACAGCGGGATCACAATCTCCCTCTTCCTGCTTGTTATACTTCTAGCTATGCAGCCAACCATTCTACTTGCTTCCTCTACAGCCTGACCGCATTTTGAGACTGTCATAAATCAAATTTATACTCATTGGAAACCTCCTGATTTCCCGGGCTCTTGATATTCACTTCACAACTGTGTTACTATTATATTTTATTTATTTATTTATTTAATTTGACTTCTATGCTGCCCAATCTCGTAGGACTCAGTTTTCTTATTTTCTTATTACTAACTTAACAACTGTAGTGGTTCACTTAACAATTGTGGGCAAAACTCATTTAACCATTGTCTCACTTAGCAACAGAAATTGTGGTCTCCATGGTGGTCACAACTCAAGAACTACCAGTATTCAGACTCGTGGGAGAGGGTATTTTCAGAAACGGAAACAGTCATGCAAACTCTTCAGTCCTTGGAAGTGTGGTTCATTTGTGAGCTAGATTGCCAATATTTACCCAAGATTGTCTGAATTCTTTTTGCATGCATTATTTATTTAATTTCTGTAAGTTTGCCTTCCTTATGAATGAATCATGGAAGGAATCAACTTCTATCACACTAGGCTGGTCTGCAAACATAGAGCAGTTTGCAATGATTTTGTGCCTAGGTTTACGACTAAGGAATGTGGCACACGGGGAAATGTTTAGAATAGAATAGAATGGAATAGAATAGGTTGGAATGGAACGGAACAGAACAGAACATAATTCTTTACTGGCCAAGTGTGATTGGACAGAAGGAATTTGTCTTTGGTGTATATGCTCTCAGTGTACATAAAATAAAATATACATTTGTCAAGAATTATGAGATATAAATTGTTCGGAAACTTCAGATTGTGCAGAATGCAGCTGCGAGAGCTATCATGGGCTTTCCCAAATATGCCCATGTTACACCAACACTCTGCAGTCTGCATTGGTTGCCGATCAGTTTCCGGTCACAATTCAAAGCGTTGGTTATGACCTATAAAGCCCTTCATGGCACCGGACCAGATTATCTCTGGGACCACCTTCTGCTGCACGAATCCCAGTGACCGGTTAAGTCCCACAGAGTGGGTCTTCTCCGGGTCCCGTCAACTAAACAATGCCGTTTGGCGGGACCCAGGGGACGAGCCTTCTCTGTGGCAGCCCTGGCCCTCTGGAACCAACTCCCCCCAGAGATTAGAATTGCCCCCACCCTCCTTGCCTTTCGTAAGCTCCTTAAAACCCACCTCTGCCGCCAGGCATGGGGGAATTGAGATGCTCTTTCCCCCTGGGCCTTTACAATTTCCTGTGTGGTATGTCTGTATGTATGTTTGGTTTTTTATATTAATGGGGTTTTAAATCATTTTTAGTATTTATTGGATTATTATTGTACATGGTTTTATTACTGTTGTTAGCCGCCCTGAGTCTCCGGAGAGGGGCGGCATACAAATCCAATCAATCAATCAATCAATCAATCAATCAATCAATCAATCAATCAATAACACTTAATGATTGTCATAGGGTACAAATAAGAAATCAGGAAACAATATTAATATAAATCATTAGGATACAACTACAAGTTACAATCATACAGTCATAAGTGGGAGGAAAAGGGGGATAGGAATGATGAGAAGACTAATAGTAATAGTAGTGCAGCCTTAGTGAATACTTTGACAGTGGTGAGGTAATTATTTGTTTAGCAGAGGGATGGCATTCGGGAAAAACTGCTCTTGCGTCTAGTTGCCTTGGTGTGCAGTGTTTTATAGCGTCCTTTTGAGGTAGGAGTTAAAACAATGTATGTCCAGGATGTGAGGGGTCAATAAATACTGTATTTTCCCGGCCCTCTTTTTGAGTCATGCAGTATACAGGTTCTCAATAGAAGGCAGGTTGGTAGGTAGTAGTTGTTTTTGTCTGCAGTTCTGAGTATCCATTGAAGTCTGTGTCTGTCTTGTTGGGCTGCAAAACCGAACCAGACCCAGACAG
Source organism: Erythrolamprus reginae (assembly GCF_031021105.1). Classification (NCBI taxonomy): domain Eukaryota; kingdom Metazoa; phylum Chordata; class Lepidosauria; order Squamata; family Dipsadidae; genus Erythrolamprus; species Erythrolamprus reginae. Next base: position 21,577,702 of record NC_091959.1, on the reverse strand, counting down.
TTCTAGAGGTGTAGATGACAGACTCAATAATTCCTCTGTAGAACTGTACCAGCAGCTCCTTGGACAGTTTGAGCTTCCTGAGTTTTTAAGAATGATAAGAAAACTTTTTAAAGTTCTGCTTTCAATGAAAATCAGCTGAAAGAAATCATTCTGCTTAACCAAATCAAATAACTTGCATTAAATGAGGGTTCAGATTTGGATAACAACATTAAAGGAGAGGTCAGATTTTCTGATAATAAACACTTATAATATATGCTTCATGCACAAAAACACATATGCACACTCATACTGTACATATTCCCTTCAAAGGCTGTGAGTGGAATGAATGATGTATTCCCCACTCTCTCATAAAGTCAATGTCTTGCATAAAAATCCCTTAGCAACAGAAAACAACTCAGAAAGATCAGTTTATCAATTAGGTTTATTATGAAGAATGTAAGCAGTTAATATACATAATCTTGGAAACAAAAGACACCAAAACTCTTCATTAGGAAATACGTTAAGATGGGATCCCTCAGAGATGTTTGGAGTTCTCTTTCCCAGAATGCACGATTTGAAGGACTCAAACCATTTTTTTTAACCAGATAACATTGACATAACCATTCACCCATTGTTCCTTTGAGAGTCTCCCATTTTTTCTCAGATCAAATCATTCACAGAAATCTAACACTAATTCACCAATGGTCTTATCAAATGACCTTGAATTTTCTCTTCCTCCCTCTCTCTTCCCCTCCTCCCTCCCTCATCTATCTATCTATCTATCTATCTATCTATCTATCTATCTATCTATCTATCTATCTATCTATCTATCTACTATCTCTTCCTTAGTGCCCTCTGAGCTTGGCTTTTTTCTTGCAGACATTTCATTACCCAAACTAGGTAACATCATCAGTGCTGTTATTATGTTAATGTGATAGAAAAGGGCTAAAACAAAATTTATTAATACAATGTCAAAGATACAAGGAAAGATATTCACGATAGCTTTTTATACAACCCTTCAGCAAAGATTTAGGTGCATCCAGGATCACTCAGCTATAGCATGCTATAATTCTCCAGGAAGCCCGGCAGACAACTCTGCTTCCTGCTCATAGCTGTTATGTCAGATGTCACAGTGGATACAGCAACAAACTCTCTAGAAACTTTACAACAGAACCTTATACTGTAGACCAGTGATTTTCAACCTTTTTTGAGCCTTGGCACATTTTTTACATTTACGAAACCCTGGGGCACATTGAGCGGGGGGGGGGGGGCGCTAAAAAAGTTTGGACAAAAAATATCTCTCTCTCTTCCTCCCCTTCGCTCTATTTCTTTCTCCCTCCCTCTTTCTCTCCCTTCCTTCCTCTTTCTTTCTCTCTCTCCATCCCTTTTTCTCTTCCTTCCTTCCTCTCTCTTTTGCTCTCTCTCTCCCTCCCTCTATGTCTTTCTCTCTCTCCTTCCCTCCCTCTCTTTCTCTCTCTTGCTTTCTTTCTTTCTCTCTCCTTCTTTCTATTGTTCTCTTTCCCTCTCTTGCTTTCTTTCTCTCTCTCTTGTTCTCTTTCTCTCTCTCTCTCTTTCCCTTTCTTGCTTTCTTTCTCTCTCTCTTGCTTTCTTTCTCTCTCTTGCTCCAAGTTTGCGGAGAGGGGCGGCATATAAATCCAATAAATCTAATCTAATCTTTCTCTCTCTCTTGCTTTCTTTCTCTCTGAGCTTCGCGGCACACCTGACCGTGTCTCGCGGCACACTAGTGTGCCATGGCACACTGGTTGAAAAACACTGCTGTAGACATAACCTGCCCTCCAAACAGTGTTTTGTTTAAAACCCTCCTCCTGCTCCTGCTCTTCCTGCTCTTCCTGCTCTTCCTGCTCTTCCTGCTCTTCCTCCTCCTCCTCCTCCTCTTCTTCTTCTTCTTCTTCTTCCTCCTCCTCTTCCTCTTCTTCCTCTTCCTCCTCCTTCTTCCCCTCCTCCTTCCCCTTTTTCTCCTCCTCCACTTTTTTCTCCTTTCTTTTTTCTCCTTTTTTGTTCAACAGTTCTACTTGACCTGAAAACTATTGTTTCTACTTTGACATCTTTGGGTCTTACGATTCTTGAAAATCATATCACGACAAAGTTTCTGATTCTTTTAGTTACCAAATGATGGGCAATAACTCATGTCAGCAAATTGGTGAATATCATTTTGAATAATGAGTATTAGGCTCAGAGTCCCCCTTGATGTCTCCCAGAGGCATACTGCACAGACTAAAATAAATTCTGTTTTATTATATTACATGCACAGCTTAATTATGAGAATCAAATGGAGTTACGCTGATACCAGTGAAGAAGTAACACCCACCGGGTTACTACAGTGGAAAAACCTACTCTTATTTATCTCATTCAAATGGCTTAGCAAATGCTTGCTTGGCAAATGTTGGTTATTGTTTGCTTATTTTCTTAGCAAATAATCAGGACTGAGATGAACAAGTGTATCTTGTTGATTGAAATACACCTGCAAATCGCAATCGCACTTAGACTTAGATGTCGTTTCATAGTGCTTCTACAGCCCTCTCTAAGTGGTTTACAGAATCAGCATATTGCCCCCAACAATCTGGGTCAGAAGGATGAAAGGCTGAGTCGGTGGTGAGATTTGAGCTGCTGGCAGTCGGCTGACAGTCAGCAGAATTAGCCTGCAGTACTGCATTCTAACCACTGCACCACTAAATCTCCCTCTCTCCTTTTTCCTCTCCCTCCCTCCCTCCCTCCACCCTCTTTGTGTCTCTGTGTGTGTGTTGTGTTTACAAAATGTGAAACCATTGTGCTGGCCTTTTGGCTTCAAACATTTCTCATCGTTCTATTTTGTCCTTGACTACAGCAAACTAAGGCATGTTTATAATCCAAAACAACCTCCTGACTTCCAGCTTGCTTATTAATAACTATAATACCATTACCTATCATCGTAATACGCTCTCAGAAATATTTTCCCCTCTTGTGAGAGCTTTAATACAGGAAGACAAAGTGCTTTCTAGGTCAAATCTGTGCTGCTGTTGTTGTTGTTGCTGCTGCTTTTTTTCAAATAAGCATGAATCTCTCCTTCTGACTTCTTTTCACGCCTTTCCACTGTGCAGCAATCTCTATACTTTGAGGGTTGTTATTAAGATTATTAATAATATCATTTGGGTTTATTATTGATATTACCAGTAGCCCTCTTTCTCTAACAGATAAAATAATTTCCACCTTTCTGTGTGTAAGAGGCAGTGCCAAATCTGAAACAAGAGCAGTTAGAGGCGTATCACAGATAATGGATGCTAATGTAATTCTGAAATCTACCTTGCAATTTCTCTTTTTCTTTCCTTTTCTCTGCAGAAGAGAAATCTTGCATTGCTCGAGCCTTTGTTCTCGTGGTACTTAAGAGTTTCTATCAGATCTGGGTTTTGGGTGGCATAGTTCACCCTTCTTGTTCCAAATGCGGAAGAGTGCTACTTTCTAATGCTATGGTTTTATTCTGCATATCTTTCCACTGCTCTGAATCCTCCTCTGACTGTCCGTATTTCCCATTTTAAAAAAGTTTCAGAAGAAGAGGGTGTCTCCATGGTCATGTGACTGTTCTGTCTGGATGGGTCAATGATCAGAAATAAAAGCCGTACACGCCCCAAAGATGGTTAAATGAAAAGTACATTGATTAAAACATGTTCAGGCCAAAAATAGTTAACTCTAATTACAGTGGTACTTCTACTTAGAACTTAATTCGTTCTGTGACCAGATTCTTAAATAGAAAAGTTTGTAAGAAGAAGAAATTTTTCCCATAGGTATCAATGTAAAAGCAAATAATGTGTGCAATTGGGGACCAATTGTTTTATTATATTATTGATTTTATTCTGTGCTTTGATCATATTTTAGTATTGTTGTATTTATCCCACTTGTTAACCGCCCTGAGCCCATTTTGGAATGAGCGGCATATAAATACAATGAATCAATCAATCAATCAATAAATAAATAAATAAGATTGCATGAGTAAAAGTGCTCTGGAATCAGAAAATGCAATCTTGGCTTCCGTTCACAAGCAGCCAGGATCTTTTACAAACATTGTTCACCACACCCCTTTATTCCCAGACTGTACCTTATATAGTAACAAGGCATGGCCAAGTGTTCCCTAGAGCTACTAATGCCAAGACCCTTTCTTTCTTAAATATTCTTGCCTAGACATAGTTCTCCTGACCCTAGCATCTAACAGGGACTCTTCCTCCTCTAATTCCCCATCGTATTCTGATTTACTCACTACCATAACTGGGGGTGCTACAGTATCTACTTGATCCTTAGTCTCTGACTCCACCTCACTCTCACTCTCAGGCTCAGGTGACAAGAACACTGGCCTAGGATACCACTATGCATCTGTCTCCTGATCCTTGAAATCCGTGACCAGCTGAGCCTGATGTGGACCAGTCACAACAGTGGCCATCATGACTCAACACTAAAAGGTGCACAGAACGCTGTTACCTTCCCGCCAAAGTGGTCCCTATTTTTCTACTTGCATTTTTTACATGCTTTCAAACTGCTACATTGGCAAAACCTGAATTAACGGGAGTTCACCGTGTTACGTGGCACTAGGGATTTGAACTGCTGAACTGCTGACCTTCTGATCAACATGCTCAGCGTCTTTGCCACTGAGCCACCAAATCTCTTTCACCATGTACCTTTACCAAGTTAGCTTACAGGCTGCTAAAAAGAGGATCCTACAGTGAAAGTATTCTTTTTTGAGGGACTAAAACATGCAAGGCCACAGTTTTGCATTGTCTAATTCTCTCTCTCCAGCTATTTGCAGACTCTCTGGCATCTCACACCAAATCTTAAAGGAAGACTACATGAAGGAGATTGCTCTAGGCAGGCCGCAAACTTCCAGAGAAATAAAAGACAGGACTTCTACACCTCTCCTTTGCCTATTTCATAATTAAAATACTGCAAAAACATTATAATCTACTCAGGGAAAATTGCTCACTTGCTCACTTATTTATTTATTTGTGCTGTTGTGTGTTAGAATTTATGAGCCACCCCGCTCCAAAGTTCTACGTTGAAAGAAATGTCAAAGCCTACTCTTGTTTTTTTTCCAGCAAAATGATAATTGGCAGAGGGGGGCAAAGACAGGACAATTATTCTGAACAGCATGCATTCTGGTCAACTTGGAAGCCATTTCATTTGGGGATTCCTGCCCCACAACATATTCCCTTGGAACATCTCATATAATGATAAGGAAGGTTAATTTCCCTTCTTTATTAGCATTATTAATACAATAGACCTTTCCCTCTATTTGAAAGGACAAATATTTGGAAGGCAGTAGATTTTGATACAGTCAAGACGCCTTGTGTGAGCCACAACATATATTTGAAGAAGCAACAATTTCATAAAGAGGTTATTCTCTCTCTCTCTCTCCCACCTGTTTCCTTATAATGCAATATATATTGAGCTTAGATGAAAAGTGCAGTTTATGGTGCATACAGCATTTCATGGAAACAAAGAAACCCACTGTCAGCCAATTCCCCCTTAATGGGATGGATTAAAGATATATGAATGTCAGGTTTGTGATAAAGGTTTTAGAGGTTACTGTGCTAAAAAAAAAAGAGCAGCCAAATAACAGACCAAATGGCTAAAAAGCTAAATAATAGCCTCAATTGTTTTTACCAGCTAAAGGAATGTCACCAGGGGCATTGGATATCATGAGTTGATGCTTCCTGATAATCACAAGAAAGATTATTTTATTGCAAGGGAAATTCCATTCATAAATGAAAAGAGAAGAGAAGAGAAATGGAATAAGGAGAGGCAGAGGGGAGGGGAGAAGGGAGGAGAGATGGGAAGGGAAGGGAAAAGAAGAGAAGAGAAGAGAAATGGAATAAGGAGAGGGAGAGAAGAGAAGAGAAGAGAAGAGAATGAGACCACATTTGGAATACTGTGTTCAGTTCTGGAGACCTCACTTACAAAAAGATATTGACAAAATTGAACGGGTCCAAAGATGGGCTACAAGAATGGTGGAAGGTCGCATAAAACGTATCAGGAAAGACTTAATGAACTCAATCTGTATAGTCTGGAGGATAGAAGGAAAAGGGGGGGACATGATCGAAACATTTAAATATGTCAAAGGGTTAAATAAGGTCCAGGAGGGAAGTGTTTTAAATAGGAAAGTGAACACAAGAACAAGGGGACACAATCTGAAGTTAGTTGGGGGAAAGATCAAAAGCAACATGAGAAAATATTATTTTACTGAAAGAGTAGTAGATCCTTGGAACAAACTTCCAGCAGACGTGGTTGGTAAATCCACAGTAACTGAATTTAAACATGCCTGGGATAAACATATATCCATCCTAAGATAAAATACAAAAAATAGTATAAGGGCAGACTAGATGGATCATGAGGTCTTTTTCTGCTGTCAGTCCTCTATGTTTCTAATTTTATTTGCCAAGTGTGATTGGACAAACAAGGAATTTGTCTTGGGTCACATGTTCTCAATGTACATTATATATATACTGTGTGTATATATATATATATATATATGTATGTATGTATGTATGTATGTATGTATGTATATATATATATATATATATATATATATATATATATATATATGTATATATATGTATATAATGTACATTGAGAACATGTGACCCAAGACAAATTCCTTGTTTGTCCAATATTCCCTCAATTTTCAAATTCAGCAAAAAAAAAACAACCCATAACTTTGTCAAGAATCATAAGGTACAACACTTAATGAATGGAATTAAGCTTAGACAACTTAGAACTCTACCGCGTTTTGATCACAAAATTATCTACTACAACATCCTTCCTGTCAATGACTACTTCAGCATCAACCCCAGCAACACATGATCCCCCAATAGATATAAACTTAATGTAAACTGCTCCATTATCAATGCCAGTTTTCCCACATACAACTTTTTAAATTTATAATCAAGAAAACAAACCCAGATCTACTTCAAACCCAAATCAGACCATATGATTTGGCAGAAGCTTTCGATACTAAGCTCCAAACAATTGAATAGATGTTCTACTAGGTCTTGTCAGAAGCTAAAATTCTTTGAGTATATAATGGTTAGGGAATCAGGCTAGAAACTGAAAGGCCACAAGTTTTAGTCTCATCTTGGGCATGAAGCCAACTGGGTATCCTTGGGCCAGTCATTCACTCTTAGTCCTGGGAAGGAGACAATGACAAACCATTTCTGAAATCTTGCCAAGAAAACTTCAGGGATTTGTACAGGCAATTGTCAAAAACTGACTCAAAGGCACACAACATAATAAAAAAAATTAAAATGAATGAGTCCCTTCTGCAATTATGATTGCATGCATATTTCTTTTTAGTGGGATTTACTTTACAGCACTCAGGCAATATCTTCCTCGAACATACTTTCTTGGAATTTGGCAAGTCCCCTACTAGAATCCTTTGAAAAAAATTGTTTTAATGAGTAGAGTCTTCCCATAGAGTTTTCTCAGAACGCAAAGAATAAACAGCCACCAAAGATGTAAATAGCTGGAGAGATATGGAGGAAAGAGATGCCTTTGAGTCAACCTTGGCTCCTGGCAACCACATAGACAAGCCCATGCAGTTTTCTTGGCAGGGTTTTGGGAAGTGGCTTGTTCTGGCCTCCTTCCTTTGGGCAGAGAGAGTGTGACTGGCTCAAGGTCACCCTGCTAGCTTTGTGCTTAAGGCAGGTCTAAAACTCACACTCTCCACATTTCCAATCCAGTGCCTTAGCCAAAATACACACCAGGTAGAGGAACAGGTAGTGGGGTGGAGGAAGGAAGGAAGGAAAGAAGGAAGGAAGGAAGGAAGGAAGGAGCAAGGAAGGAAGGAAGGAGAATGAAGAAAAAGGAAATAAAAGAGAAAAAAGGAAGGGGAGGGGAGGGAGGGTGGAAGGAAGGAAGGAAGGAAGGAAGGAAGGAAGGAAGGAAGTAAAAATGAAGAAAAGGGAAAGAAAGGAAAAATGGGGAAGGGGAGGGAAAGAAAAGAAGGAAGGGAAAATAAAGTAAAAGAAAAGAAAGAATAGAAAAGGAAGGAATGAGGGAGAGAGGGAAGGAAGGAAAGAAGGAAGGAAGGAAGGAAGGAGAATGAAGAAAAGGGAAATAAAGGAGAAAAAAGGAAGGGGAGGGGAAGGAGGGTGGAAGGAAGGAAAGAAGGAAGGAAAAATGAAGAAAAGGGAAAGAAAGGAAAAATGGGGAAGGGAAAGAAAAGAAGGATGGGAAAATGAAGTAAAAGAAAAGAAAGAATAGAAAAGGAAGGAAGGAATGAGAGAGAGAGGGAAGGAAGGAAGGAAGAAGGAAGGAGAAGGAAGAAAAAGGAAATAAAAGAGAAAAAAGGAAGGGGAGGGGAGGGGAGGGAGGGTGGAAAGAAGGAAGGAAGGAAAAATGAAGAAAAGGGAAAGAAAGGAAAAATGGGGAAGGGAAGGGAAAGAAAAGAAGGAAGGGAAAATGAAGTAAAAGAAAAGAAAGAATAGAAAGGGAAGGAATGAGGGAGAGAGGGAGGGAAGGAAGGAAGGAAGGAAGATTGAAATAAATTTGGGGGCAATCTAAAGGAATCTGAAGTAGAAAAGCACAAATGTCTTCAGGAGAATAACAAAAGAGGTTATTTCCCCCCACAGTACTAATCTATATCTGATCCACACAACACAGTAAATATATAAGAACTTTATTCCTGCACTTACTTTATAGCAAGGATTTATTTGTAAACCACCACAGGATCATCTCAGAGAAGGATATAAAGCAATAAATACTGTCTTGAGCCCTAACAATGAAACCATATGATGGGCAAACAAAACCAAGATCCTTTCCCATCCAAATGCTGGATTCTCTGCACTGTCCCCAGCCATCTCTCATCTTCCCCCTAATTTCCTTGCCACCTGTTCTGTATTGCAGAGAAACTCCGCTAGCACTCAGAGCAAATGTGTGACTTCTAGATAAGTTAAAGAGTTCCCAGAGAGATTCACTGATAGCCTATAACATGGGCACAAGGTGTACTCGTCCCCGTGGCTCTGAGTGCTAGCGGAGTCCAGCACAATTATGTCGTCAGAATCGAAAATAGAACTGATGGCAGTCAGCAGAATTAGCCTGCAATACTGCATTCTAACCACTGGGAGGGAAGGAAGGAAGGGAGGAAGGAAGGAAGGAAGGAAGGAAGGAAGGAAGGAAGGAAGGAAGGAAGGGCACTTAAGACTTATATACCACTTTACAGTGCTTTGCTCTCTACAAGTGGTTTACAGAGTTAGCCTATTGCCCCCAACCATCTGGGGCCTCATTTTACCCACCTCGGAAGGATGGAAGGCTGAGTCAACCTTGAGCCTGGTGAGATATGAACTGCCAAATTGCAGGCAGCCAGTAGTCAGAAGAGGTAGCCTGAAGTACCACATTCTAACCACTGTGCCTCCCCGACTCACCTTCCCTATAACCTATCTCCCTATCTTCTTATGACTATGACTTTGTTGCTTGCATTTTATGATTTATATTGTTTACTTAGTATCCTAGTATGATTTATGTTGATTACTTATTTAGTATCCATGACTGTCACTAAATGTTGCATCTAATGTTTTATGATGAATGTATTTTTTTTATAATGACTACAATAATGATCTATCACTGTTGTTGCATATACACTGAGAGCTTATGCACTGGAGACAAATAGGATTTGATGTTGGCATGGTGCTAGATAAAGCTTTCACAACTTGAAGCTCTAAACATGAGCCAAGATCACAATTCCCACAATTCTTAATCCTTATAAATTATCTAAAATTGGGAGTCTATCTCATGATCATCGGGTTGAGGAAGATTGACACACTTCATCCAGTGTACTAAGCTACAGATGGTATAAACAAGTAACTAACTCATGTCCAATTTTAGGAATTTTTTTTTGTTGCAGTTGTTAAGCAGATACTGTGGTTGTTAAAGGAATCATTGTTCATTAAGCAAATCTGGCTTTCTCCATTAGCTTTGCGAATTGGAAGCTGGAGGAGAAAGTCTCAAATGATCTTGATATGTTGCAACCATAATAAATACGTCATCATAAATACTTCACCTGAATTTTTGGTTCTGAAGTTTTGGTCACCACACTACAAAACAGACATTGAAACTCTAGAGAAAGTGCAGAAGAGAGCAACCAGGATGATTAGGGGACTGGAGACTATAACATATGAAGAGTGGTTGCAGGAACTGGGCATGGCCAGTCTGGAGAAGAAAAGGGCCAGGGGAGATAGGATAGCAGTGTTCCAATATTTGAGGGGCTGCCGCAGAGAGGAGGAGGTCAGGCTGTTTTCTAAGGCATCAGATGAGGAATAACAGATGGAAACTGACCAAGGAGAGATTCAACCTGGAAATAAGGACAAACCTTTGGACAGTCAGAGCAATTAACCAGTGGAACAGCTTGCCTGTGGAAGTTGTGAGATCTTCAATAATTAGACTCTCAAGAGGAGATTGGACTGCCATTTGTCTGAAATGGTGCAGGGACTCCTGCTTGAATGGGGGGTTGGACTAGATGATCTACAAGATCCCTTCCAACTCTACTAATCTAATCTAATCCAATCTAATTTTCATCACATGATCATGAAGATGATACACAATCAAACATGGAAGGACCTGTCATACATCCGGAGATTCGAACTGCCCCCCCTCCTCCTCGCCTTCCGCAAGACTCTGAAAACTTATTTATGTTGCCAGGCATGGGGTAATTGATATATCCCCTTTGGCTAGTAAGATTTACTTGTGGTTATGATTGGGTAGTGTTGACTGCTTTTATTGATAGTGGTTTTTTTAACTATAGTTTTAATTATTGGATTTGTACAGTATTGTTTATTGTTGTTGTGAGCTGCCCCGAGTCTTCGGAGAGGGGTGGCATACAAATCTAAATAATAATAATAATAATAATAATAATAATAATAATAATAATAACAATAATAATAATAATAATAATAATATTATTATTATTGCAATAATAATAATAATAGTCATAATAATAATAGTATTATTATTATTATTATTATTATTATTATTATTATTATTATTATCCAGTGACATTGTGACTTCAATCAGTAAACAAACAGTTGTAAGTCAAGGACTATTTGTAAAATGGAATCTCAATTTTTTTTATCATGCTATCAATATGTGGATTGTTTGTATATGTTTGCATCTCTTCTGTCATGTTCTCATCATACACTAAACAATAATAATGCTATCCATTTATTTCATTGACATTTTGGTCTTGCAGACTAATTGCCTTTGAATAGCATCAATAAGATGCTAAAAATATTACTCTTTTTACACACACACACACGGCTTTGAGAAAGGAAGAAAGATGAGCTTTGAGACAAGAAGAATTAAAGAAATTCAGCTAGCAAATATAAATTCCATTTGGAAGACACAAATGTTTACCATTTAAAGCTTAGCCTTCTGGAGCAGAATAAAAGTGACTTGGTTTTGAAGGAACAAAACTTTATATCCATCTTACTTATGTACCGTTTCTTGAACTTAAAAACGAAATGAAGGGGAAAATACCAATGTTTAATTAGATAAATGGAGCTGTGTGAGTCAGCAAAAGGGAAAAAAATTAAAGACTTTCAAAAGACGCCTTCCTTGCAGATTAGAAATAAGCCATGTTTCAGAATGTCAGTTCTAGTAACAGTACGATATTTAACCTCCTCTTGATTCAATTTGGAATCTGGCTGGGCAAACTGAACTCATTTCCAAAACCAGCTTCTTTCAAGGAAGAAAAATAAAGATGTGTGAGTAGTAATGCTGAATTCTGTTTTACAATTTGGAAAAGTTCTCTTTTTCATTTGCCTCCCCTGCCCCCTTTTTAAAAAAAAGTTCATTCTCAGGGTATGTGAGAATTTCTTTTCGATTTTCAGGGATTTTAGGATTTCTTTTCTAGTTGTTCTGCACACCAAATCTCCAGGTTGTTTTTCCACATAGATTATCCTTTCCTTTTAATTAAAACCAAACTTAAAACTTCCTCAATATAAAGACCCATCCCATCAGTAATCTACCCTTCCTCCCTTAACAGTCTTTGGTGGAATTCAGTAAAGCTGCAATTTTTGATCCCTGTTAGCATTTCAAGGCAGATCAGACTAAGAATCCAATGCAAGTCTTGACTATAGCTAGTCCTCAGCCCACAACTATTATTTTAGTGACCGTTCAAAGGTACAGCAGTGTTGGTTGTGACCTATAAAGCCCTTCATGGCACCGGACCAGATTATCTCAGGGACCGCCTTCTGCTGCACGAATCCCAGCGACCAGTTAGGTCCCACAGAGTGGGTCTTCTCCGGGTCCTGTCAACTAAACAATGTCGCTTGGCGAGACCCAGGGGAAGAGCTTTCTCTGTGGCGGCCCTGGCCTTCAGGAACCAACTCCCCCCAGAGATTAGAATTGCCCCCATCCTCCTTGCCTTTCATAAGCTGCTTAAAACCCATCTCTGCCGCCAGGCATGGGGGAACTGAGATACCCTTTCCCCCTAGGCCTTTACAATTTTATGCATGGTATGTCTGTATGTATGTTTGGTTTTATAATAATGAGTTTTTAACTGTTTTTAGTATTGGATTATTATTATATGCTGTTTTATTACTATTGTTAGCCGCCCCGAGTCTGCGGAGAGGGGCGGCATACAAATCCAATAAATGAATGAATGAATGAATGAACGAACGAACAAACAAACAAACAAACAAACAAACAAACAAACAAACAAACAAAAAACAACAACCCACCCCTGACTTACCCATACAATCATTTTTCACACTTGTGACCATTGCAATATCCTCATGGTCATGTGTTAAAAATTCATATGCTTAGCCACTGACTCATTTTTGTGATGGTCACAATGTCCCAGGTTCAATTGATCCCCTTTTGCAACCTTCTGGGAAGCAAAGCCAAGAGGGAAGCGAGACTGACTTAAAACAACCCATGTTACTAACTTAACAATTGTAATGATTCACTTAACTATTGCAAGGAAGACCGTAAACTGGGGCAAAGCTCACATAACAACAGCTTCATTTAACAACAGAAATTTGGGGCTCAGTTGTGGTTGTAAGTCAAGGCAGGGGTGGATTCTAGTTTACCTTGTACCCGGTTCACTTCCTCCACAGGGCTGCACCTAATGGGAGCATGAATGCTTCATGTGTGCGCATGGACAATGCCCTCCCAAAATCCATTACCCCTCCCTAAAAACAAGATGGTGATACATGCGCACTGCCAGACACTCAGCTTCTGGGCATGCTCAGAATAAAAACAAAACAGATGGCAAAACCCACGGACCAGCACTGACCGAACCAGTTCTATGACACCATCCTGATTTCACTAGCAGGTGACTACCAGTTCAAGGGAACTGGTCCAAACTGGGAGGAACCCACCACGGAGTCAAGGCCTACAAGTAAAGCTGTAGTAACTGAATCTTGCAAGTCTGAATCTTGCAAATTTATGAGCCATAGTTGCCTAGTGGTTAGACTGTAGCACTTCCGGCTACTTCTGCTGACTGCTGGATGCCTGCAATCTGGCAGTTCAAATCTCACCAGGCTCAAGGTTAACTCATCCTTCTATTATTATTATTTATTATTATTTATTAAATTTGTATGCCGCCCCTCTCCGTAGACTCAGGGTGGATAAAATGAGGACCCAGATTGTAACGGGCAAGAGGCTGACTCTGTAAACCACTTAGAGAGGACTGTAAAGTGGTATAGAAGTCTAAGTGCTATTGCTATTGTTGAATGCATTTCCTCTCTCTGGGTGTTAGGGAGGGCTTGTTTGAGACCCTTGCCCAGGTTAAATGCCTGTCTTGATCTTGTCCTTCATAGCTGACCAATATTTTCATAGCAGTTGTTCCTCCTGTCCCTCAACATCATTTCCTCTGTCCTCGAAATCCCCTCCCAAGGATCTCTAAAATATTTCCTTGTCAAGCATTTGGTTGGCTTGCCGGAATTCATCTCAGTGGGTAACGAATTATGCAGACAAATAAGAGATTTCTAGATGGATTTGCTCCCTTCAGCCCAAGTTCCCACTTAGCACTGCTGTGCCATCCGCTTAGGTGCTTGCTAAGCCAACATTTTCAGCTGTAGCTCAGAGCATTCTCTGTTTGTTTATTTCAATGTTCCAAATTAAGCCAGGACTTCTGTTGGGCTCAGGTAATTAGTGCTGGAAGACTTTGATTATCTCTTTGCACCAGTCCTCAACATCTGACACAATCCCACATAATAAGCTTTGTTCCTGACAGATGCTAGCTCTGCCAGGGTCTCCTTAGAGGCTGGTCCACAAAGTGAGGAGGAGGGGAAATGTTGGCATCCTCTTCTTGTTTGGTGCCAGGTTCATTTCTCTTATTAATGCTTATCCAAGAACCACTGATGAATGGAATATACGAGTAGAAGGAGAATCCCTTTTCTTTTCTTTCCCTGTGGTTGGAGAGACATATGGTGGTCAAGTATCCCTTCCTTTCTCCATTTTAAATGTTGTTTGCTCTTTCCAAACCTGTCTTGGCATAATTAAAAAGGCAAAACTAATGGACAGTAACCTGAATAAGCCAAGGGAAATCCAGATTATATATTCCAACCACAAACATCCATACCCAGGGACAGGGGAAAACGAGTCAGGTTATTAAATAAAATTAAGCAATTCCCTTTAAATGGAAGGGGGAATTAAAAGATGCATTTTGAACATAAAGCGCCAACAAAGGCATAATGAATAATTAAGAGACCAAAAAAAGCTGCTATTTCTAGTCATTCTGCTGCAAAAAATGCCCCATAAAGAAGTTGTTAAGGACAAGGAGGGGAAGTGAAATGAGCAAACAAATCAAGCAAAGGTTGGTTGGGAGGAGAGAATGATTGGCAGAAGGAAAGACCTTGTGGGACACACAACACGCATTAAAGAAGCTGGCCATGTGTTTCTTTCTCCATCCAGAGAAGGAATTGAGATGAAATGGAGGATGACCTTTTGATTCTAGAACAGTTTAGAACAGATGTGACCCTATTAGGCATTGGACAGAGGGCTGATGTATAAATTCAATTGCTAGCTTTATCTGAAAACCAGACAAGAAACAATGGATGAAAACAAGGAGAGAAGCAACCTAGAACTAAGGAGGTATTTTCTACGAATGAGAACAGTTTTTCAGTGGAATGATTTGCATTCATTCATTCATTCATTCATTCATTCATTCATTCATTCATTCATTCATTCATTCATTCATTCATTCATTTATAGAGTTGAAAGGGACCTTGCAGGCCATTGAGTCCAAACCCCTGCCCAAGCAGGAAATCCTACGCCTCCCTAACCAAATGGCAGTCCAATCTCCTCTTGAAAATGTCCAGAGTTGGGGAGTTCACAACCTCCGCTGGCAGGCCGTTCCACTGGTTGATTGCTCTGACCATCAGGAAGTTCTTCCTTATCTCCAGGTTGAATCTCTCCTTGGTCAGCTACCAACTGTTGTTCCTTGTCCGGCCCTCTGGTCCCTGGAAAACAGTGTGACTCCCTCCTCTCTGTGGCAACCCCTCAAGTACCTGTATACTGCTATCATGTCCCCCCTGGCCCTTTTTTTCTCAAGGCTATCCATGCCCAGTTCCTGCAACCTCTCTTCGTATGCCTTGGTTTCTAGTCCCCTTATCACTTTGGTTGCTCTTTTCTGCGCCTTCTCCAGAGTTTCTATGTCTCTTTTGAAGTGTGGAGACCAGAACTGAATGCAATACTCCAGGTGAGATCTGACTAGGGCATAATAGAGTGGTATTAATACCTCCCTAGTCTTGGAGTGTATGCATCTGTTGATGCAGCTTAGGATTGCATTGGCTTTTTTTAGCCGCTGCTGCACATTGCTGGCTCATATTTAGTTGGCTACCCACCAAGACTCCGAGATCCCTTTCAAAGTCACTACTGCTAAGTAGGGTTCCTCCCAGACTGTATGTTTGTCTAGGGTTTTTTTTTTTACCTAGGTGAAGGACTTTGCTTTTCTCAACATTGAACATTGCTTTTAGAAGTTGTGTGTGCTGCATCACTGGAGGCTTTTAAGAAGAGACTGGACAGTCACTTATCTGAAATGGTATAGCATTTAGACTTATATACTGCTTCATAGTGCTTTTACAGCCCTCTCTAAGTGGTTTACAGAATCAGCATATTACACCCAACAATCTGGGTCCTCATTTTACCCACCTCGCAAGAATGGAAGGCTGAGTCAACCTTGAGCTGGTGGTGAGATCTGAACTGCTGAACTACAGCTGGTAGTTAGCTGACGTAGCCTGCAGTGCTACACCCTAGCCACTGCCACCATCCCTGATATAGGGTCTTCTGCTTGAGCAGAGGATTGGATTAGAAGACCGTCCATTACAACTCTGTTCTTCTGTTCATGTGAAGCATCTGAGTTGGTATTTAACATATTAATGTTAGTGAGTATATAATTATTTGGCTTATGCAAAGATCGCCATACTTGCTCTGAGTTTGAATCCTTAACATTGGAAAGGGATGAAACTTTAGAGTTTATCAAACAGGATCTCAATGAATGAACATTATTTAGGAAACTAGCCTAGAAAAATATAGATGTATGTGTTTGATAAATGGTTATCAAACTTTCTTCACACTATCTGACTGAGTGATAGTTAAATAAGAGGCCATCAGGAAGGTTGAGGACCATGATATCTTCATGCAAACCAAAGAATAAGGGGGAAAGGGCAGCAAGTCTGCTAGCAAACCCTTACAGTAGACTACATTGGACATCACCCAAATATAAATTGACTGAGTGGCTACTTCAATAGCACAAAATAGTTAAATTCATCTGTCTTTCATATACCAGTTGTGCAGGCCATGGATTTCCTTCCTGCCTTCCAAGGTCCATCCCACATACCATTACTCATATTTTATAAGACTGTGTTCTATTTTCATGAACATGTAAGTTTTATGAATCTCACAGTGAAAGTTTGGAAGCCATCAGAGTGGCTTCCTCCTGGTTCGGGCCGGTTTGACAGAACTGGTAGCAACCTGCTGGTTATGTAAGGATGATGTCATGGAACCAGTTCAGTCCATGACTGTCTTTTTTTTTAAAAAAAAATTGGGGGGGGGGGCAATTTTTCCCCAGAATTTTTTTTCTTTTGCACATATACAGAAGCTGAGTTTTTGGTACTGTGCACGCATAGCCATCTTGTTTTCAGCTCTCTCTTTTTTTGGATTTTTTAAAAAAAATATTTGGCACTGTGCATGTGGAAATGATGGAGGAAGAGTAAGTCTGAATCCGATCAAACACTTGTAAGAGCTCATATTAAGACTTACAAAGTGGCGCTCAAGGTGGCAAGATGTGCGTACCATGCCGCCTTGATTGCATCAGCGGAATCTTGCCCGGCCGCTCTGTTTAGGGTGACCAGCCACCTTCCTAACCAGGGGGGAGTTGGGGAGCCCTTGCAGAGTAGTGCCAAGGACTTTAACACATTTTTCACTGATAAAATCGCTCGGATCCGGGCGGACCTCGACTCCAATTGGATAGCAGAGTCGACTGACAACGAGTCAGTCGAGATGACTGGGGCTCGTACTTGTCCACCTGTCTTGGAAGAGTTTGATCTGGTGTCACCTGATGAAGTGGACAAGGCCATTGGAGCTGTGAGTTCCACCACCTGCTTACTGGATCCATGTCCCTCCTGGCTGGTTTCGGCCAACAGAGAGGTGACACAGAGCTGGGTCCAGGAGATTGTCAACGCTTCCTTGGGGAGGCTCCTCCTCGCCGCCTCCGAGTCTCTCTCTCTCTCTTTTTTTAAGCCTTAAAGTTTTGGAATTTTTAAAATTCCCTTCCTCTCACCTTCTTCCTTCGGCAGCGACTGTCCTCCTCCTCTTCTTCCTCCTCCTCCTCCTCCCACCCAAATCCCGAGCCTTTATTTCTTTCCTAATGGGTTTGCACATGCTTTTACATTGATTCCTATGGAAAAAATTGCTTCTAATTACAAACTTTTCTACCACTGTACCAGAAAAAAGAAGAGGGCTCAAAGACAACTACCCTATATAGCTGATGTAGATCAATATGTCCCAAATTTGGGAACTTCCAGATGTGTAGACTCTCTGAATTCCCTAAGCAGATGGAGAATTCTGGCATGTGACATCTGACCATCTGTAAGATCCCAAGGCTGGAAAATAGTGTTCTAATAGACTAGAGACATCATGATCTGGTTTTCCTTTGCCAAACATTTCAAGAAGAGACAAGCAGATTAATCTGTAGGGATTCATGCAGTAAGTGGAAAATATCTGAAAAATCAAGAGGGGTTGTTGTTTTTTGGCTTCATTTGTTCTTGTAAGGTTGGAGTCTTTTGGGTTAATATCAATGCGCAAAACGCTCTCTACATGGGTCTACCTTTGAAAAGTGTTCGGAAACTTCAGATTGTGCAGAATGCAGCTGCGAGAGCAATCATGGGCTTCCATAAATATGCCCATGTCACACCAACACTCCGCAGTCTGCATTGGTTGCCAATCAGTTTCCGGTCACAATTCAAAGTGTTGGTTATGACCTATAAAGCCCTTCATGGCACCGGGCCAGGTTATCTCCGGGACCGCCTTCTGCCGCACGAATCCCAGCGACCAATTAGGTCCCACAGAGTGGGCCTTCTCCGGGTCCCGTCAACTAAACAATGTCGTTTGGTGGGACCCAGGGGAAGAACCTTCTCTGTGGTGGCCCCGGCCCTCTGGAACCAACTCCCCCCAGAGATTAGAATAGCCCCCACCCTTCTTGCCTTTCGTAAGCTTCTTAAAACCCACCTCTGTTGTCAGGCATGGGGGAACTGAGATATTCTTTCCTCCTAGGCTTCTACAATTTATGTATGGTATGTTTGTATGTATGATTGGTTTTAAAATAAAGGTTTTTAACTGTTTTAGTATTGGATTGTCGCATGTTGTTTTTACCACTGTTGTTAGCCGCCCCGAGTCTACGGAGAGGGGTGGCATACAAATGAAATGAAATGAAATGAAATGAAATGAAATCAAATCAAATCAAATCAAATCAATCAATCAATCAATCAATAAGATAGATAGATAGATAGATAGATAGATAGATAGATAGATAGATAGATAGATAGATAGATAGATAACTTCTGACTACAAACACAGATCTCTGAAATAATTATCTCTGAGTCGTATTTCTCTTGCAATAACACCTAGGGTTGGTATTCCTAATAATTCCAGACTGTCCAGAATCTCATATTAAAACATTACAATGATGTCTGATAGATAAATAAACAAGCAAATGTATTTATTGTTAACCTTCCAACTCCCTCCCCCCTCATAGTAGCTGAATGCTGCAAAGTGTAAATAACAATCAGGAAGTTGTCAGAATGATTGAACTCTCAACAAGCAGTCTAGGAGCAAGACCATTCGTCCCGGCTCACTGTTTTTTTTTTCCCTGCCAGATTTTGTAATAAGTGTGTATATGCTTGGTCTCACTCTCCCGCTCCAACAAACACACTCACTCATACAAGGGGGAGAGAGAGAGAGAGATCTTTGAAGCAGCCAAAAATGACTTACAGGTGCAGAAAGCTATGACTTACAATGAAAGATTAAAATAACTAAACACCCTACACTTGCCATGAAAAATAACTCCAGGGTGGGCAGATGATAAATGTCTCCTAATATTTGAAATGTGTTCTTGTCAGGAATGGAAACAACATTATGATGTGTGAGGAGTCGCAGGTAATAGAAATAAGAAGCTTGTTTGTGAAATGAGAAAGGGGATGTTGATAGTGGTGTGTGAGGAGGAAAACCCAAGCAAACATTAAGAGTGATGAATGTTCAGCCTGGCAATGGAATTTCCCTTTGGAATGATATTCGGTTCGGAATGGGGAGAACTTTCTCTTATCGACATGATGAAAGCAGGATACGTCATTGTATTAAAAATCGGTGCCCAACCAAGGAGATCTGCTTTGTTTTTTAAAGCTATTATCACTCAAGTTGATGAAAGAGATGTGGCTTTAGGAATTCTAAGAATAGAATTTCTACTCTATAAGATGTTGTGAGTGGTCCATGAACTGGGTCTGTTAGGGACAGATTATTATTATTATTATTGTTGTTATTATTGTTGTTTATTAATTGGATTTGGATGCTGCCCCTCTCCAAGGCCCACAGCATATACCAAAAAACATAACAATACAATATATCCAATTAATATACTAATCCCACACTACTAACCAGAGCATACCAATTTTTCACCAGACCAACCCTTGAATACAGCTCATCTGTCTGGAACCCATGCCACATTTCGGACATAAACACTTTATAAAATGTCCAGAAATACTTTACTAGAGGAGCCCTCTACTCCTCCACTGGCAACAGAATACCCTACACAACTAAACTTACAATCCTAGATTTAGAAAGCTTAGAATTACGTCGCCTTAAACACGACCTAACGTCCTATAACGTCCTTCATTTCAATGACTACTTCAGCTTCACCCACAACAACACGCAAGCACACAACAGATACAAACTTAAAGTAAACCGCTCCAAACCTGACTGCAGGAAATACGACTTTAGTAACCAAGTAGATGATGCATGGAACTCATGTATCCAGACTCTGTAGTATCATCAACCTAACCCCCCTCCAGAAAACTTTATCCTTAGACTATCCACTGTTGACCTCTCCCGATTCCTAAGAGGTCAGTAAGGGGCGTGCATAAATGCACCAGAGTGCCTTCCGTCCCTGGCCTAATGATAGATAGATAGATAGATAGATAGATAGATAGATAGATAGATAGATAGATAGAAAGATAGATAGATAGATAGATAGATGATAGATAGATAGAGATAGATGATTAGATAGATAGATAGATAGATAGATAGATAGATAGATAGATAGATAGATAGATAGATAGATAGATAGATAGATAGATAGAAAGATAGATAGATAGATAGATAGATAGATAGATAGATAGATAGATAGATAGATAGATAGATAGATAGATCGGTAGGTAGGTCGGTAGGTAGGTAGGTAGGTAAGTAAGTAAGTAAACAAACAAACAAACAAACAAACAAACAAACAAACAAATAAAATCACCAGCCATCAACACACCAATCAGCCAATAGCCCCAAAGCACATAGTATTCCAGTAGAGAGGAGTTCCCTGAAGATGGGCTCCAGCATGAAAGCTCAGAAGAATAAATATCTGGTTCTGGTGACTGACCCAGATTTTATCTTCCACCTGAGAGTGCTTGAAATAGAAAACCTGGAGCTGTATTTGCATCACATTTTGAACTTGATTAGTGTTAACTTTAGTTGGATCTTTTCTCCCTTTGGGGCACCTTAATGTGTTGCGTGAAACTTAAGTTGATTGGTTAGTTCACAAATCACTGTAATGTGCAAACATAGATTGTGCACTAACCCAATAGCGGTGTTTAAGTACATTAAGGGTTCATTGCATTTGGATGAAGTAACCTCAACATTTCCCTTGGGTCTACTTAAACCAGTGTTTTATAGATAATCTATGGTAGCAATAATTTATACAAAATAGTGGGGATTTATTTTTTTGTAACTCTATTTTTATTTTAAGGTGGTGGCCATAACTGCAGACTGTGAAGAATCCAAAGGACAGAATGAACTTGATTAATTTTTCACCATCCTTATAGAACTTTGGGAATCTGCTGATTCAGTGCAAAAATAAATATTCTAAACTAATATTATCCCCTGTTATTCCCCTTGTGGGCAATTTATCTTTTCAAATAAATGTGAAATGACTCCTGCCTTTGTTCCCTTATTGGAGTAATGCCTCTTTGAGGAAAAACAGAGTACCAGGTGTGCAATTAGTAGTATACAATAATGTGACTCTTTATTTTCAGCTGTGAAATTTAAAGTTATTGAATTCTTTTTCTTTATTTTTCAAAAAATCAGATGTTAACCAGATAATGCACAAGGCTGAACACTTTTTCCAGATCTAATTCAGAAAAACGAAAGTTTGGATGAACTGAGCTAGTTATTCATAGAACTACAATTGTTTTGAAGATATAGTCAGGATAACTATTATATTTATTCAAAAATTGCTTATGGGTCTCTTGCAATTTATGTCTTTTTTTAAAAAAAATAAAAAAATAAATTAGCTGTGGCTGGCCACTACTACAAGTATTGTTCAGAATTAATGGAAAACCAAAACTGGCTGAACAAGTTATTAATTGTTAGGCCAGGGATGTACTATCTGTCATCTTCAACTCCTTCCTTCCTTCCTTCCTTCCTTCCTTCCTTCCTTCCTTCCTTCCTCTCTCCCTCCCTCCATCCCTCTTTCTCTCGCTCCCTCCCTTCTTCCTTCCTCCCCCCCTTCCTCTTTCCATCTTGACCCATTCCCTTCATTCAGCCAGTAGCATGTTTTACAGGAGATATTTAAAAGATAATAGATGGTTTTGCTTTGGTTCCCTCCATTGCTTTCTTGCATCTTGATCACTTGCAGTTCCCAAGGGTACAAACCCAAAACATCTTGAACGCTATGAGCACTGACAAAATGATCATCAATCAATTGCAAAGGGCAGCTTTACTTGGAACATCTTCCCTCCTGTAATAATACCTTAACCCAAATGATATCTTAACCCTATCCCAGGTCATTGCGGAGAACCCAATAGGTGCATAAAAATGCCAAGTGCAGACTGAACATCTGGCTTACTGTGTGACGAACCATAATAAAAATAATAATACTATACTATACTGGGGCGTGACAAATGTCATGCTAATAAATCAATGCAAATAATTATGGGAGAACCAATGAACTGAATCGGTAAGAGAGAGCCCAACATCACATACTGTATATATAGGTAGTCACATCTGGAGACTTTCGTATGCCACAATGATTAACATTATGTTTATCCTTAAACCCACAGCTTAAGTCCATGCAGAATTTCAACCCACTTAACCTCCCTCCCTCAACTATACTGTCAAACTTTATATACCATGTCATCAAGAATTTCACATTGCTTAAAGGGAAAACACATTACATAGAAACATAGAAGACTGACGGCAGAAAAAGACCTCATGGTCCATCTAGTCTGCCCTTATACTATTTCCTGTATTTTGTCTTACAATGGATATATGTTTATCCCAGGTATGCTTAAATTAAGTTACTGTGGATTTACCAACCACGTCTGCTGGAAGTTTGTTCCAAGGATCTACTACTCTTTCAGTGAAATAATATTTTCTCATGTTGCTTTTGATCTTTCCCCAACTAACTTCAGATTGTGTCCCCTTGTTCTTGTGTTCACTTTCCTATTAAAAACACTTCCCTCCTGAACCTTATTTAACCCTTTAACATATTTAAATGCTTCAATCATGCCCCCCCCCTTTTCCTTCTGTCCTCCAGACTATACAGATTGAGTTCATGAAGTCTTTCCTGATAGGTTTTATGCTTAAGACCTTCCACCATTCTTGTAGCCCGTCTTTGGACCCGTTCAATTTTGTCAATATCTTTTTGTAGGTGAGGTCTCCAGAACTGAACACAATATTCCAAATGTGGTCTCACCAGCACTCTATATATATATATAGAGTGCTGGTGAGACCACATTTGGAATATTGTGTGTGTGTGTGTGTGTGTGTGTGTGTGTGTGTGTATTTATTTATTTATTTATTTATTTATTTATTTATTTATTTATTTATTTATTTATTTATTTATTTATTTATTTATTTATTTATTTATTTATTTATTTATTTATTTATTTATTTATTTATTTATTTATTTATTTAGATTTGTATGCCGTCCCTCTCCGCGAACTCGGAGGGGATCACAATCTCCATCTTCCTGCTTTTTATACCTCTAGTTATGCAGCCAAGCATCCTACTTGCTTTTCCTACTGCCTGACCACACTACTCACCCATTTTGAGACTGTCAGAAATCACTACCCTTAAATCCTTTATCCAGTCTGGAAGACAGAGAAATGGAAAACAGGAAGTTCATAGCCTTGAGGTTCTCCTCCTTTGGCACAAAGTCACCAGTCCCTCAGCTGAGAATGAAACATTATCCACAACTGCATTGTTGATAAGGTAGACAATGCTTTTCCTCACCCACCTCCTCTTCCCCCTCATCTTTCTGCCTGTTCACAGCATTTTATACAATGATGTGAAGTTGCTAAGCAACAGTCCTAAAGGCCTCCTGTGGGTGGCCAGTTAGCTGACACATTGCAATGGAAACCCATGTTGCACCTTGGCTTCTTTCCTTCCACTTAAGTCAAGGGCTGCTTTTTAAAAATATTTTGAAATATAGTTTGAGTTCTTCTGAGGAAGACGCATGTTAATCACTACATTCACCAATGTGTTAATCTTAAAGCGCATATAAAGTACCATCTCTTAGACCAGTAACTAACTTCCCCTTGTCATACTTCACTAACCTTTACAAAACCCCTTTTGCTTACTGGAACAAGCAAGGAACTGTATCACAAGATAGAAAGTACCAGATGGCGTAAGATAATGTTGTAAGCTGCCAAATAGAACATATTAAGGTATATTTTCCTGTTTAGGACATGATCTGTTTTTATTTATGTCTCTTTTTTCTGTGTAAGGACATACTATCAAATATAACTTGTTATTGGCAGATTGATGACATGCCTTAGTCATCCCACCATTGTGTAAGGCAGTGTTTCCCAACCTTGGCAACTTGAAGATATTTGGACTTCAACTCCCAGAATTCCCCAGCCAGCGAATGCTGGCTGGGGAATTCTGGGAGTTGAAGTCCAGATATCTTCAAGTTGCCAAGGTTGGGAAACACTGGTGTAAGGTATAAGATTCATGTCTTGGGCGGCACCTGGGGTTCAGACTTTATCATGTGAATACTCTGAACCTGTGCACACAAAAAAATCTGTGTTGCTCTATTGCTTTGTGGTCTTCATTCCCGGAACTGGTGAACTCATCCAGCTGCAACACTTTTGCTGCAATGTCTAGGACAGTGATGGTGAACCTATGGCATGGGTGCCACAGGTGGCACACAGAGCCATATCTGCTGGCACATGAGCTGTTGCCCTTGCTCAGCTTCAACGTGCATGTGTGTGCCAGCCAGTTGATTTTTGGCTCATACAGAGGCTTTGGGAGGGTGTTTCTGGCTTCCAAAGAGCCTCGGGGATGGGGAGGGTATTTTTACCCTATTCCGGCTCCAGGAAAGCCTTTGGAGCCTGGAGAGGGCGAAACACAAGCCTACTGGGCCCACCAGAAGTTGGGAAACAGTCCATTTTTGGCATCCAGAGGGCCCCCAGGGGATGGGGGAAGCTGTTTTCGCCCTCTCCAGGCATTGAATTATGGATATGGGCACTTGCACCAGTGCGATAGCACACACGCACGCTCTTTCGGCACCAGAGGAAAAAAAGGTTTGCCATCACTGTTGTGGTTAGCTCTGGCCCAGCTCCTGCCCCAAGGACTGGGGATGTGGGGGAGACATCCACATGCTGCAGGCCTGTTTTGCCCCCTGGTGGAATCTGCTGATGAAGGCTCCTCTGACCAAGAAGACATGAGTGACAGGGAGGAGGAGAGTGTGGCAGACAGCTCACAAGGAGATCAATTATCTAGCTCCTCCTTGGATTCAGAACAAAAGTTAATGATACAGCCACGCATGCGGAGAGCGATGCATAGGCAACAACAACTGAGAGATTATTATCAAAGAAAATGAGGCCACCTGTGGTTGGGTGGGGCTGTGGTAATTAGTGAGGCTGCTATAAAGAGCAGCCTGTGGGTTTGGCCATTGTGGAGGATTATCTGATCATTGTGTTTCGTGACTGCTTTACTGACTTTGACCTTTTGTGTGCTGATTTTTCCCCACTTTGAAACTAAACCAGAGCATAGTGTGTTTCACTTTGTGAAAAAAAGACTGTGAATTGCCTTACAGCTGCAAGCTAAGTATCACAGAACTAATAAGGGACTTGTACAAATTACCAGTTTGTTTGGAGACCAGTGTTCTTTGCTATACCAAAAGAGGGCTTAGTTTAAGTGAATTTTCATTATAAAGAACATTGTTTTGAATTTTCAAACGTGTGTGTGTCTGAAATTTGTACCTGTGAAGTTTTGGGAGAAGTCTACCAGAGAGCCCGACAGAACAACCACTAGTCTAGGAAATCTACCTCAATTGATTGAGGTAGCTTTGTAGGGGAACTCATGTATATACGTCAGCACAAGATACAATTTAGCTGCCTGACTAGAGAAGAGGTTTTGAATCCGGAAATTCTAACTTGGAGTCATCTTCTGCTCCATATGCTTTGACCTTCTCCCCCTGCTTCTCTCGAAAAGCACAGTGTATTCAGAGAACACAAGCTTCACAGAGACAAAGGTCCCATGTCTAATTAGGGATGGAGAAGAATTTATCCCAGTTTCCTTTTGAAAGCCATCTTACCTAATTCACACTTCATGAACCAAAACGCAAATCAAAACACAGCTGTACTATGAAATATGCCCTTTCTTTGAACTGTGTGATGCAGTTCTTGAATCAGAAAATGTGTTTATAAGGAAAAGCACAAATGTGTGTCTTTTGTAAAGACTGTGAACAAAAATGCATTATATGTGGGAGGGAGGAATGCTTGCAACCATTTGTGTATTAAGGAAAAAAGGTAATGGAGGAAAAACTGGAAAATATGGAGGAATGATTGTACACAAAGGCATATGAATCTGGGGGCAGTTTTTCTTATCCTCAATTAATTTAGGAAAAAGAGACACAAAAAAAGGACCAAAAAATATTACTGAAAATCTAACATTAATAACTTTAAATCAACTTTTCTAACAATTGCTGGGGATGGTTGCTTTTTTCCATTTTTTTCTATTACTATCATAATAATACCAGATATGTTTTGCTGCACATTTATCATGGATGTTTCTAGAACACATTTCGAGGCTGCAATAAGAACATCAGCAGCATTTAATTGCTATTTTCCTTCCTCCTTTCTCCTGGAAACACACTTTCCAAACTACTGCAAGAGCAAAACATTGAGAGCCTCTGCCAAATTCTTGATGGTGCAATGGGTTGTCATTAATGCATGCTACGAATGTGCCCATTTTGCTAACATTTTGTAATCCTGATGTATGCCCAGTGAGGAGGAGGAAGAGGAGAGGAGGAGGAGGAAAAGGAGGAGGAGGAGGAGAACGATGACTCATCAAAAGCAATCTAGATCATCAGAACTGTCAGATAACCAGGTCCCCAGCAGTCGGGTTTCAGGCCCAGTTACAGCACGGAAACCGCTTTGGTCGCGTTGATGGATGATCTCTGGCGGGCCCGGGACAGGGGTTTATCCTCTGTCTTGGTGCTCCTCGATCTCTCAGCGGCTTTCGATACCATTGACCATGGTATCCTTCTGCACCGGTTGGAGGGGTTGGGGGTGGGAGGCACTGTGCTTCAGTGGTTCTCCTCCTACCTCTCTGGCCAGTCGCAGTTGGTGTTAGCGGGGGGTCAGAGGTCGGCTCCGAGGTCTCTCCCTTGTGGGGTGCCTCAGGGGTTGGTCCTCTCCCCCTTGCTATTTAACATCTACATGAAACCGCTGGGTGAGATCATCCAAGGACATGGGGTGAGGTATCATCAATATGCCGATGATACCCAGCTTTACATCTCCACCCCATGCCCAGTCAACGAAGCGGTGGAAGTGATGTGCCGGTGCCTGGAGGCTGTTGGGGCCTGGATGGGTGTCAACAGACTCAAGCTCAACCCGGATAAGACGGAGTGGCTGTGGGTTTTGCCTCCCAAGGACAATTCCATCTGTCCGTCCATTACCCTGGGGGGGGAATTACTGACCCCCTCAGAGAGGGTCCGCAACTTGGGCATCCTCCTCGATCCACAGCTCACATTAGAAAACCATCTCTCAGCTGTGGCGACGGGGTTTTTTGCCCAGGTTCGCCTGGTGCACCAGTTGCGGCCCTATCTCGACCGGGACTCATTGCTCACAGTCACTCATGCCCTCATCACCTTGAGGTTCGACTACTGTAATGCTCTCTACATGGGGCTACCTTTGAAAAGTGTTCGGAAACTTCAGATCGTGCAGAATGCAGCTGCGAGAGCAGTCATGGGCTTACCCAGGTATGCCCATGTTTCACCATCACTCCGCAGTCTGCATTGACTGCCGATCAGTTTCCGGTCACAATTCAAGTTGTTGGTTATGACCTTTAAAGCCCTTCATGGCATCGGACCAGAATATCTCCGAGACCGCCTTCTGCCGCACGAATCCCAGCGACCGATTAGGTCCCACAGAGTGGGCCTCCTCTGGGTCCCGTCAACTAAACAATGTCGGTTGGCGGGCCCCAGGGGAAGAGCCTTCTCTGTGCCGGCACCGGCTCTCTGGAACCAACTCCCCCCAGAGATCAGAACTGCCCCTACTCTTCCTGCCTTCTGTAAACTCCTCAAAACCCACCTTTGCCATCAGGCATGGGGAAATTAAACATCTCCCCCTGGGCACGTTTAATTTATACATGGTATGCTTGTGTGTGTGTCTGTTAGTATATGGGTTTTTTAAAATCTTTAAATATTTTAATTAATTGGATTATTTATGATTTGTTTTCACTTGTTGTGAGCCGCCCCGAGTCTTCGGAGAGGGGCGGCATACAAATCCAAATAATAAATAAATAAATAATAAACCATAGTAAATTGCAAAGAAAGTGAGACACTGGCCAAAAGCCAAGTTTCCAAAGATGACCAAGACTGAGTTTAAGAGGAAATTAGTCAGTCCAGAAGCAGTCCAGAAATAGGACTGATAAATAGACTTTATCAATAGCATTCCTACTAAGGACTCCGTTGCTTGCCTTAAGACCAGCCAAAAAAGAGGATCTCTCCTCATAGAGAGACAATGCCAGAGGTGGGTTTCAGCAGGAGAACCAGTAGCAGAAATTTTGAGTAGTTTGGAGAAGCAGCAAATAACACTTCTGGGTGGCCCAACCCCAATCTATTCTTTGCCTCCCGAGTCCCAGCTGATCAGGAGGAAATGGAGATTTTGCAGTATGCTTCCCCTGCCACACCCACCAAGCCATGCCCACTAAGCCACACCACACCTGCCAAGCCACAGCCACAGAACCGGCAGTAAAAAAAAATCTGAATCCCACCACTGACATGACCATCAAGCCATGCTCAGGCGGTAATGGTCCTAGGCTGGAAGGATGAAACAAAATGAACAATACAAAACTGGTATTGGTACATGGTGGATCATATTCAGTTTGAGATTATGGATAAGAGGATGAATTTGGCCAATGAAACTAATATGTGGGAACTGATGGGACAATGGGACAAGGTAAGAGGATATGTGGTCAGTAGAATTCAAGACCAAGCTATAAAGAATAAATTAGAATTACTTTATAATATGTAAATAGATATATTGCTCTTGAGTTAAAATTGAATATGGAAAATATGTCCACATCTTGGTGGAGGGGTATGGATGGTGTCTGATGGCAGGCACTTTGAACACTGAGCACATTGTTATATGCTGTGTGCATATTTCATTTTTATATTGGTACAGTGATCCCTCGATTTTCGTGGGTTCAAACTTCGCGAAACGGCTATACCACGGTTTTTCAAAAAATATTAATTTAAAAATAGTACGCGGGTTTTTTCTATACCATGGTTTTTCCCGCCCGATGACGTCATAAATTATCACCAAACTTACGTCTGCCATTGCTGATTGGCCGAAATCTCGGCCAATCAGCTTTGCCATCGCAAAAAGTTTGCCCGACAACTCTGCTGCAGGAGGACTCGTGCCCCAAGAAAGCCGGTGAGAGGGGCGAATCGGGCGGGCGGGGGGTAGCAGCGAGGAGGCCGGAGGCGCTGGGTGGGTGGCCGACATTAAAAACAATCTTTGCCAGCCTCCGCACTTTCGTCGCTCCCCGCCACCAACTTCAAAGCCTTGCGCGGCCTTGGAAAAAGGGTGCGCATGCGCAGATGGTGTTTTTACTTCCGCACCGCTACTTCGCGGAAAATCGACTTTCGCGGGAGGTCTTGGAACGTAACCCCTGCGAAAATCGAGGGAACACTGTATTGTAAAAAGCAAATTAACTATGGAATTACAAATTAGAGAAGATACGGTATTTTACCAAGTCTGGGGCAAATGGTATGACTGGCTGAAAAAAAGATAAATTTTTCAATTAATACAAAATAATCTAATTGTGTATACAAACTTCTGCAAGATACTCTACCGCATATACATACATACATACATACATACATACATACATACATACATACATACATATATATAACACTGGAAAAATTTTAAAACTACAATCCAAATCCAACTAATAGAAATTTACAACTACTCTTAAAAAAAAAGGAACGACACCCCAACGATAAATATGAACTTTATATTGTAAGGAAATGATACACCAACCTATTGCTGGTTTCATCTTCTATCTTTTTTCTATATATTCTCGCTCTCTTTCTTTCTCACCTAGCTGTTTTATTTTTTCCCCTTCTTTATCTCTTGATTTTTGTTCTACTCTTTTCTCTTCCTCTTTTTACCCCCTCTCTCTCCTGCTCTCCTGCTTTAATTTTTCTTCTCTTTTTTCCTCCCCCATGTAAATATGTATACTATTTTAAAATTGCATACTTTAAATCCACACAAATTTGTACCAATGTCTAAATAGTCCTTTTGTTTCCTGTATTCCCTTCCCCCATTTATTTGTAATAAAGATTATATATTTTTTAAAAAAGCAATATATTTTTTAAAAGCCATGCTCACCAAACAAGCCATGCTCACATAACCGGTAGTAAAAACTTTTGAAACACACTGCTAGGTGATGCTCACCATAGGTCTGATTCACAAAGCCTACTTCCCAGTTTAAAAGCACGCTTCTGAGTCTGGGATCTCAACTGGGAATGATTCCTGAGAACCGATAGCACTTTACATTTATACATTTTTCAGTTGAGGTTGGGAACAGGAGGACATCTTAAGTTCCTAGATTCTCAAAGGAGGGGTTTAAGAAGATGAGCATAAACATTTTCTCACCCATGTTTGACAGGCTATTCTTATATCAGGTACCATCCGTTAAAAGAGTAGGGAATTCTGAAGCATGACTAGCAATTAAATCAATCCAACTGTAAGAGTGGAATAAGTGAGGCCATTGTGCTTCTGTTATGACTCAATGATGGTTAGAAATAAGTAATTCTTTTTATTTTACTTGTTGAGTCAGTTATGTTTTCTGGTTAAGCATTCTTTATGCTATAGCTAGGGGAAAAAATCCGAAAAGGCAAAACGTTCTCTTTATATACTAGTAAAGAATGTGAAAAGTAGCTCTTTCTGTCCATGATACTTCTGTTTTGAGATCCAACTCCAATCATGCTCATTACATTTCAATGACTCCTGAAAGGCTTACAAGTGGAGTGAAACAGAATTATACATTGATCTGTTTATGCGCTGAATGTCAACAGGACCCAAAAAGCATCTCTCAAATAAAACATTTCTTGACAGACTTGACTTGAGCATTCTAAGAACATCAGCGATCCTCTTTTAAGGGGAAAAAGAAGCTTATAGTCTTTTCCTGTGAGTGTCAAATCTGACTGCTGTTCAGTTCAATCAATCAATCAATCAATCAATCAGAATAGAGCTGGGAGGGACCTTGGAGGTCTTCTAGTCCAACCCCCCTTTCGCAAGCAGTTCCACTAATTGGCTGCTCTTACTGTCAGGAAATTTCTCCTAAGTTCTAAGTTGCTCCTCTCCTTGATTAGTTTCCACCCATTGCTTCTTGTCCTGCCCTCAGTTGCTTTGGAGAATAGGTTGACTCCCTCTTCTTTGTGGCAACCCTTCAAATACTGGAACACTTCTATCATGTCTCTCCAACTCCTTCTTTTCTCTAGACTAGACATGTCCAATCCCTGCAACCATTCTTCATATGTTTTAGTCTCCATGCCTTTAATCATCTTAAAGTGCTTTTCTGGGCTGTTTTCGAATTGCCATGGGGAGGAAGATGGGGAGGGGGAGAATGGGCAGAGCATTTCAGCAGCCACCTTCCACACATGCCTTCTTCAAGGTTGGATCCCAGATTACCAAACCTGGTTTGTGAGGTGGCAGAACTATCTTCACTCAGGTAGATGCCAAC
Source organism: Erythrolamprus reginae (assembly GCF_031021105.1). Classification (NCBI taxonomy): domain Eukaryota; kingdom Metazoa; phylum Chordata; class Lepidosauria; order Squamata; family Dipsadidae; genus Erythrolamprus; species Erythrolamprus reginae. Next base: position 21,545,779 of record NC_091959.1, on the reverse strand, counting down.
ATGTTGCTCCTAATAAATAACTTGATTTCTTTTGGTACTTGGCTTGTGGCTCATGAGTTAATTAGGACATCCGTTGGAACCCTGACACTTACTTGGTGTTTGTTTGTTTGTTTGTTTGTTTGTTTGTTTGTTTGTTTGTTTGTTTGTTTGATTGATTTCTATCCCACCCTTCTCCAGAGACTCAGGGTGGCTCACAAGATGTAGAAATCTAAATAAAATTTACAGGTTAAAATCCCCATAATTAAAAATTAACAACAGATTCATACACCATCCATTACAGTTTCGTTCAAGTGGGGGGGCAAAGTGTTAAAATTTCAATGTTCCCAGGTCTGCCGGCAGAGGTGGGTCTTTAAAAGTTGATGAAAGGCAGGGAGAGTGGGGTTAGTACAGATCTCTGAGGGATCTCATCCCAGAGGGCCGGGACCATTACAGAGAAGGCTCTACACCTAGGTCCCACCAGATGACATTGTCTGGCTGATGGGACCTGGAGAAGGCCGACTCTGTGGGACCTGACTGGATGTATGAGGCAGAAGACAGTCCCATAAGCAATCTGTTCCCATGCCATGTAGGGCTTTATAGGTCATAACCAACATTTTGAATTGTGTTCAGAGATTAATTAGTAGCCAGTGCAGTTCACAGAGTGCTGTAGAGACATGGCTATATCTCAGGAGGCCCATGATCACTTGCACGGCTGCGTTCTGTACTACCTGCAGTCTCTGAACACTCTTCAAAGGTAGCCCCATGTAGAGAGCATTGCAGTAGTCAAATCTCGAGGTGATAAGGGCATGAGTGACTGTGAGTAGAGAGTCTATGTCCAAATAGGACCCCAAGGTCTCTGCATTTTTGCCAAGGTCTCAACAACTTTGATCAACAGGATCCCCAAAAGCAGCTCTGAAATACAACATTTTTGACAGACTTGAGCATCCTAAGATCATCGGTGATCATCTCCTTTTAACGGGGAAAAATAAGTTTCAAGTCTTTTCCTCTCAGTGCCAAATCTGACTGCTGTTCATTTCAGATTCGCTATTTATGCTTCCTTCCATTCCGTGGCTGACTGACTGCTTAATCCTACATGTATTTAAAACTGATTAAATCAAGAGCCAAGGAGGATTCTTTTTTTTTTAATGATACAAATGTATTTTGCAACAGATACCGTCTCTGAATATTCCCTCTAGTAGGAGACAGAATAGAAAATTAGAGATGGATGAAAATTTCCTTCAGCTGATTAGCTTGATAAGAATGTACTTTAACTCGCACCTTTCTTCACAAATGGGATGTTGAGATTTTTATTTAAAAGAAAGACACACGATAAGCAAGTGAAAGAGAAAATGAAAGAAAAGTGAAACCGACATATTTATCAGCTGCAGACCAAGGATTTGAATACCTAGCTCTCAAAAGCTACTGCGTCAATTTTGGTACATTTGTGATAATGAATAAGAGCCGTTCTCTTTTTTCCTTTCCTTTCCTTGGGTAACAGATAATAGGAAAGGTGATTACGCTGCTAAACATTCTGGGGATATCTGTATCTTCTAAATTTGGCAACCGAGGCAAACATTTCTGTCAGAGTAGATTTGCTGAAAACTCCTTAACCATTTGCAAATTCCTCATTTACTTGGGATTTCGACATAATTTGTTTTTCCCTGTATCTATTTTTATTTTATTTGTTTGTTCTTAAGGGTCAATGGAATGAAAGCGTTCTGGGAAATCTGAAATACCGGAAGGATTACTACCATTAGGTTGTAACTAATTTTAGCAATAGCATTTAGACTTATATACCTCTTCATAGTGTTTTTACAGCCCGCTCTAAGCGGTTTACAGAATCAGAATATTGCCCCCAACAATCTGGGTCCTCATTTTACCCACCTTGGAAGGATGGAAGGCTGAGTCAACCTTGAGCCGGTGGTGAGATTTGAACTGCTGAACTACAGCTAGCGGTTAGCTGAAGTAGCCTGCAGTGCTGCACTCTAACCACTGCGCCACCCAGGCTAATTTTAACTAATTTTAAGCTCATTTAACCTAATGAGTTTAAACCAGGCATTAACTAATGAGTTAGTTATAACCAGGGTGGGTTCTACTTACCTTCCCTACTAGTTTGGGGTCATGTCAGAAGTATGTGTTTTGCTCCCGGGTTAAACTGGTCTCTGCATATGCATAGTATTATTTTTGCATAAATTTGGCTCCAGTGGACAGATTTTAATCCAGAGAATCAGTTAGGGGCATCATTTCCCAGCTGGGCATCATTGTTGCTTCAGCAAGGAGAGGAAAATTCCCGCTACCAGTTTTATCAAATCAGTCTGAACCAGCAGGTTACAGCTAACTAACATGAATGATAATCTGTTTATCCAATCTTGAAATATTTGAATACTGGACCCTCTTTTCAATGAGGGAATTGTTCTACAATTCATTAATTCAAAATCTATCTATCTATCTATCTATCTATCTATCTATCTATCTATCTATCTATCTATCTATCTATCTATCTTTCTTTCTTTCTCTCTTTCCCTCTCTTCTGGAATTTCTTCCTTTCTGGAAAAGAAAGAATATATGTGTCCTTGTGAATGAGAGGAACAACCATGAAAAACACAAGAGGAGGGGAAAAATGCATGAACATACAACGCTCATGTATTAACAAAAAAAGTGTTAGAAAAGAAGAAAATGGGGAAAACTGGAATCAACAGAGATCTCTGTATGAAGAAGCTACGATTTCATACTTAGGTCTCATCAAATGATCATCCTGCTCATCCTGGATAATTAGAAGAAATATTAATATTTGTTTGTCCAATCCACTTCCATTCTCCTTGGATTTTTTGGAAGTTTAGGCTATGAGGAATCAAAAAAGCTCAGCCTATCTCAGTTTTGTATTTATTTATTTGTTTGTTTGTTTGTTTGTTTGTTTAGTTAGTTAGTTAGTTAGTTAGTTAGGTAGGTAGGTAGTTAGTTAGTTAGTCCAATACACAATGAGGGTTTTAGTGGGTATATATCTATATACACATAGTAAAATACATGATGAAGGTTATAGAGGAGATACTCATAGTAAAATATATCTAAGAAATAATAGAAAAGAAGATATAGTAATATAACATATCAATGAAAGAATAGAAGAAGAGATATAGGAATAGAAAAAAGGTATAGGGGATATAGGAGAGCAATGGGACAGGGGACGGAAGGCACTCTAGTGCACTTGTACTCGCCCCTTACTGACCTCTTAGGAATCTGGATAGGTCAACTGTAGATAATCTAAGGGTAAAGTGTTGGGGGGTTTGGGGATGACACTATGGAGTCCGGTAATGAGTTCCATGCTTCGACAACTCAGTTACTGAAGTCATATTTTTTACAGTGAAGTTTGGAGCGGTTAATATTAAGTTTAAATCTGTTGTGTGCTCTTGTGTTGTTGTGGTTGAAGCCGAAGTAGTCACCGACAGGCAAGACGTTGCAGCATATGATCTTGTGGGCAATACTTAGATCTTGTTTAAGATCTTGTTTTAGTTATAATAAAACTGACTCAACCTTAGCCTGAAACTTTTACATTCCTCTAGTATAAGGAGCTACATATAAAAGACAACTGCACAGGGAGCTGGAAAACTATCAATTTATTTCTCAAATTGATCAATTTTAAATACATAGCCCTTCAGAATGGAGTATATTTTAGACTATTCTGAGGTATATCTTTCCAGCAGAGAGTGATCTAATAACTTCCTGAGGGGGAAACATATAATTGTTTTATAATTTAAATCCTATCTTGGCCCAAACCTGTTATCTCCAAAGGACATAAATCTCCATGGATTTTGTACTAAGAATGTTCCAGTTAGATGTCATGATTTACTCATGTATGGAATGAGTAAATCACTCATTCAATCCACTCAACGAAATCCTGAGAATTTTTTAATCATACTGAAGTATTTGCCAATAAATAATCCAGATATGATAAATTCAACCTGTAGAAAAGCAGACAGAGCTGAAGGGTGGAGTGAAGCATGTCACCAGCTTAGAATCATTGTGTTCTCACAAGCACTCCAAGTTCAATCCCTGCTCAATTCATTTGACTCTCATCTGGTGCCAAGTTATTGTTGAATGTTAATTGGCCAAATTCTTGTGTATAGGCTTGAATATGTCTTCTTTACTGCAACCTTATGACTAGTCCTGATTCCTTGCTTCTGACATAACCATAAGTAAAATACTTGGCTGAAGAAGGTAAAACAGTTAACGAATTTCCATCCTGAATGCAAACTCTATTAAAGTTCCACAAAATCGGGGATTAAAAAGGAGCTGACCCCAGCAACAGGATATAACCATGGAGTTGTTGTGGGAACAATATGGAAGTTATCTAGCCATAATACTGTGATTCTTCAAATTATCTCTTAACCAAATATTAATCAATTTTAACCTTGCTTTTAACTTTTTGAAAGCTACCAAGATTATTTCAAGATCATTTAGGATCAGTTGTGTGATTTCAAATGTGTCATGGCTGTTTTAGTTCATTGTATGTGATTTGACAGTAGTGTCTGTAATCGAGTTAACAATTCCAGTGTTAAATTTTGCCTTGAAATTTCTCCAA